>NC_139595.1:17250855-17263355 GCF_946808225.1 Silurus aristotelis | reverse complement strand
GGTTCTTGTAGTAATAGGGCTTCCAGGTACAGTATGTTGTGAAGAAGAATCGTGTAGTAGTCGTGGCCGAGTGGTTAAGGCGATGGACTAGAAATCCATTGGGGTCTCCCCGCGCAGGTTCGAATCTAGCTGACTACGATTTACTTTATGTTTACATTTCCTAGTAATAACTCGAATTGTTCTGTTTCCAAGTTGTAGTAGTAATAGGGCTTCCAGGTACAGTATGTTGTGAACATCTGTCGTGTTGTAGTCGTAGCCGAGTGGTTAAGGCGATGGACTAGAAATCAATTGGGGTCTCCCCACGCAGGTTTGAATCCTGCCGACTACGATCCATTTTCTGTTTACATTTCTTAGTAATAAACCGGATCCAGTACATTTCCAGGTTGTTGTGTTAATAGGGTTTTCAGGTAGAGACAGAAAACAAAACGAGTAATTTTTATATTGTGAAATTATCAAGATTTTCTCGTTATTTATCAAACTATATTCAACAATATAGTTCAAAACCCCTTATGAGAGATACTACATCAGGGACCGTGACGTCGCCCGGTATGGCGCAGCCGGGGCCCCACCCTGGAGCCAGGCCCGGGGTTGGGGCTCGTATGCGAGCGCCTGGTGGCCGGGCCTTCCCCCACAGGGTCCGGCCGGCCTCAGCCCGAAGGAGCGACGTGGGGCCGCCTTCCAGTGGGCTCACCACCTGCAGGAGGGACCGTAAGGGGCCGGTGCTAAGAGGATCGGGCAGCAGTCGAAGGTGGAGGCCTCGACAACCCGATCCCTGGACACGGAAGCTAGCTCTAGGGACGTGGAATGTCACCTCGCTGGCGGGGAAGGAGCCTGAGATTGTTCGTGAGGTTGAGAGGTTCCGACTAGAGATAGTCGGGATCACCTCTACGCACGGCCTGGGCTCTGGAACCACACTCCTCGAGAGAGGATGGACTCTTTACAACTGTGGAGCTGCCCATGGTGAAAGGCGTCGGGCTGGTGTGGGTTTGCTTATAGCCCCCCAGCTCAGCCGCCATGTGTTGGAGTTTACCCCGGTGAACGAGAGGGTCGTTTCCCTGCGCCTACGGGTCGGGGATAGGTCTCTCACTGTCGTGTGTGCCTACGGGCCAAACGGCAGTATAGAGTACCCGGCCTTCTTGGGGTCTCTGGGAGGGGTGCTGGACAGTGCTCCGACTGGGGACTCCGTCGTTCTACTAGGAGACTTCAATGCACATGTGGGCAGCGACAGTGACACCTGGAGGGGCGTGATTGGGAGGAACGGCCCCCCTGAATTGAACCCGAGCGGTGTTCAGTTATTGGACTTCTGTGCTAGTTACAGTTTGTCCATAACGAACACCATGTTCAAGCATAAGGGTGTCCATCAGTACACGTGGCACCAGGACACCCTAGGCCGCAGGTCGATGATCGACTTTGTGGTCGTTTCATCTGACTTGCGGCCGTATGTCTTGGACACTCGGGTAAAGAGAGGGGCGGAGCTGTCAACTGATCACCACCTGGTGGTGAGTTGGATCCGATGGCGGGGGAGGAAGCTGGACAGACTCGGCAGACCCAAGCGTACTGTGAGGGTCTGCTGGGAACGTTTGGCCGAGCCTCCTGTCAGAGAGATCTTCAACTCCCACCTCCGGCGGAGCTTTGACCAGATCCCGAGGGAGGCCGGAGATATTGAGTCCGAGTGGACCATGTTCTCCACCTCCATTGTCGAAGCGGCCGCTCGGAGCTGTGGCAGTAAGGTCTCCGGTGCCTGTCGAGGCGGCAATCCCCGAACCCGGTGGTGGAAACCGGAAGTAAGGG
The DNA here is from genome assembly GCF_946808225.1 of Silurus aristotelis. Classification (NCBI taxonomy): domain Eukaryota; kingdom Metazoa; phylum Chordata; class Actinopteri; order Siluriformes; family Siluridae; genus Silurus; species Silurus aristotelis. The sequence goes on along the minus strand of NC_139595.1, from coordinate 17,261,564 downwards.
ATGCCGTCAAGCTGAAGAAGGAGTCCTACCTGGCTTGGTTGGCTTGTGGGACTCCTGAGGCAGCTGACGGGTACCGGCAGGCCAAGCGAACTGCAGCCCGGGTGGTTATCGAGGCAAAAACTCGGGCCTGGGAGGAGCTCGGTGAGGCCATGGAGAAGGACTATCGGCTGGCCTCGAAGAGATTCTGGCAAACCGTCCGGCGCCTCAGGAGGGGAAAGCAGTGCCCCACCAATGCTGTTTACAGTAGAGGTGGGGAGCTGTTGACCTCAACTGGGGATGTCGTTGGACGGCGGAAGGAATACTTCGAGGATCTCCTCAATCCCGCCGTCACGTCTTCCATTGAGGAAGCAGAGGCTGAGGGCTCAGAGGCGGACTCGTCCATCACCCAAGCTGAAGTCACCGAGGTAGTAAAGAAACTCCTCGGTGGCAGGGCACCGGGGGTGGATGAGATCCGCCCTGAGTACCTCAAGTCTCTGGATGTTGTGGGGCTGTCTTGGCTGACACGCCTCTGCAGCATCGCGTGGCGGTCGGGGACAGTGCCTCTGGAATGGCAGACCGGGGTGGTGGTCCCTCTTTTTAAGAAGGGGGACCGGAGGGTGTGTTCCAACTATAGGGGGATCACACTTCTCAGCCTACCTGGGAAAGTCTATGCCAGGGTACTGGAGAGGAGAATACGGCCGATAGTAGAACCTCGGATTCAGGAGGAACAATGTGGTTTTCGTCCAGGCCGTGGAACACTGGACCAGCTCTATACCCTCTACAGGGTGCTGGAGGGTTCATGGGAGTTTGCCCAACCAGTCCACATGTGCTTTGTGGATTTGGAAAAGGCATTCGACTGTGTCCCTCGCGGCGGCCTGTGGAGGGTGCTCCGGGAGTATGGGGTCGGGGGCCCTTTACTAAGGGCTGTCCGGTCCCTGTATGACCGAAGCAGGAGCTTGGTTCGCATTGCCGGCAGTAAGTCAGACTTGTTCCCGGTGCATGTTGGACTCCGGCAGGGCTGCCCTTTGTCACCGGTTCTGTTCATAATTTTTATGGACAGAATTTCTAGGCGCAGCCAGGGGTCGGAGGGTGTCCGGTTTGGTGACGACACGATTTCGTCTTTGCTCTTTGCAGATGATGTTGTCGTGTTGGCTTCATCAGACCAGGACCTTCAGCATGCACTGGGACGGTTTGCAGCCGAGTGTGAAGCGGCTGGGATGAGAATCAGCACCTCCAAATCCGAGGCCATGGTCCTCAGTCGGAAAAGGGTGGCTTGCCCACTTCAGGTTGGTGGGGAGTTCCTGCCGCAAGTGGAGGAGTTTAAGTATCTTGGGGTTTTGTTCACGAGTGAGGGAAGGGTGGAACGGGAGATTGACAGACGGATCGGTGCAGCTTCTGCAGTAATGCGGTCGATGTACCGGTCTGTCGTGGTGAAGAAGGAGCTGAGCCGCAAGGCGAAACTTTCGATTTACCGGTCAATCTACGTTCCTACTCTCACCTATGGTCATGAGCTCTGGGTCATGACCGAAAGGACAAGATCCCGGATACAGGCGGCCGAAATGTGCTTCCTCCGCAGGGTGGCTGGGCGATCCCTTAGAGATAGGGTGAGAAGCTTAGTCACTCGGGAGGAGCTCGGAGTAGATCCGCTGCTCCTCCACATCGAGAGGGGTCAGCTGAGGTGGCTCGGGCATCTGTTCCGGATGCCTCCTGGACGCCTTCCTGGGAAGGTGTTCCGGGCGCGTCCCACTGGGAGGAGACCCCGGGGAAGACCTAGGACACGCTGGAGAGACTATGTCTCCCGGCTGGCCTGGGAACGCCTTGGTGTCCCCCCGGAAGAGCTGGAAGAAGTGTCTAGGGAGAGGGAAGTCTGGGCATCTTTGCTTAGACTGCTGCCCCCGCGACCCGGCATCGGATAAGCGGGAGAAGATGGATGGATGGATATATTCAACAATACAAGCTATAAACAGAAATAGATAAAAAAAAATTTTTAATAAAAACAACTATTGACCTAATACTAATCAGAAAGAAACTCACCTGGTCCCTCAACACTGTGTCCAAAAGAAAACAATACAGTGATGTTCTTGGTTAGTTTCTTTAGTTTTTTTTAGGTTAATCTGTGAAATGGTTTTATTTTCAGTATTTTCGGTTTGCGATTTCTGCCCTACAGTAGAAAATATCCTCTTAAATATATTTTCATGAACAGTTAGGCACTGCAGGTTGGCAGAATGAGCAGTAGGGGGTGCTAACTATCTGTGTAGTAGTCGTGGCCGAGTGGTTAAGGCGATGGACTAGAAATCCATTGGGGTCTCCCCGCGCAGATTCGAATTCTGCCGACTACGATTCACTTTCTGTTTACGTTTCCTAGTAATTATACTAATTCGGTTCATTTATCTTTTTATTGTATAGATAGGACTTCCTGTTTAGGGAGGGGGTGAGAAGGAGTCTTGTAGTAGACTTGGCTGAGTGGTTAAGGCGATGGACTAGAAATCCATTGGGGTCTCCCCGCGCAGGTTCGAATCCTGCCGACTACGATTTAATTTCTGTTTACATTGCCTAGTAATAATTCGGATTGTTCTATTTCCAGGTTGTTGTAGTAATAGGGCTTCCAGGTAAATATATTAAATATATTTTCATGAACAGTTTAGGCACTGCAGGTTGGCAGAATGAGCGTAGGGGGTGCTAACTATCTTTGTAGTAGTCGTGGCCGAGTGGTTAAGGCGATGGACTAGAAATCCATTGGGGTCTCCCCGCGCAGGTTCGAATCCTGCCGACTACGATTCTCTTTCTGTTTACATTTTCTAGTAATAATTCGAACCCGCTCTATTTCCAGGTTGTTGTAGTAATAGGCACTTCAGGTACAGTATGTTGTGAACATCTATAGTCTTGTAGTCGTAGCCAAGTGGTTGAGGCGATAGACTAAAAATCCATTGTAGTCTCCCCGTGCAGGTTCGAATCCTGCTGACTATGGTTTACTTTCTGATTACATTTCCTAGTAATAATTCGGATTGTTCTATTTCCCGGTTGTTGTAGTAATAGGGCTTCCAGGTACAGTATGTTGTGAACATATACCGTGTAGTAGTCGTGGCCGAGTGGTTAAGGCGATGGACTAGAAATCCATTGGGGTCTCCCCGCGCAGGTTCGAATCCTGCCGACTACGGTTCTCTTTCTGTTTACATTTTCTAGTAATATTTCAAATCCTCTCTATTCCCAGGTTGTTGTAGTAATAGGCACTTCAGGTACAGTATGTTGTGAACATCTATCGAGTTGTAGTCGTGGCCGAGTGGTTAAGGCGATGGACTTGAAATCCATTGGGGTATTCCGGCGCTGGTTCGAATCCTGCTGACTACGAATTAATTTCTGTTTACATTTCCTAGTAATAATTTGCATTGTTCAATTTCCAGGTTGTTGTAGTAATAGGGCTTCCAGGTACAGTATGTTGTGAACATCTATCGTGTTGTAGTCGTGGCCGAGTGGTTAAGGCGATGGACTTGAAATCCATTGGGGGATCCCCGCGCAGGTTTGAATCCTGCCGACTACGATTTAATTTCTGCTTACATTTCCTAGTAATAATTCGGATTGTTCAATTTCCAGGTTGTTGTAGTAATAGGGCTTCCAGGTACAGTATGTTGCGAACATCTATCGTATTGTTGTGGTGGCCGAGTGGTTAAGGCGATGGACTAGAAATCCATTGGGCTATCCCCGCGCAGGTTCGAATCCTGCCGACTAAGATTTACTTTCTGTTTACATTTCCTAGTAATAATTCGGATTGTTCAGTTTCCAGGTTGTAGTAGTAATAGGGCTTCCAGGGAGAGTATGTTGTGAGCATCTATAGTGTTGTAGTCGTGGCCGAGTGGTTAAGGCGATGGACTTGAAATCCATTGGGGTATCCCCGCGCAGGTTCGAATCCTGCCGACTACGATTCTCTTTCTGTTTATATTTCCTAGTAATAATTCGGATTGTTCTATTTCCAGGTTCTTGTAGTAATAGGGCTTCCAGGTACGGTATGTTGTGAAGAAGAATCGTGTAGTAGTCGTGGCCGAGTGGTTAAGGCGATGGACTAGAAATCCATTGGGGTCTCCCCGCGCAGGTTCGAATCCTGCCGACTACAATTTACTTTCTGTTTACATTTCCTAGTAATAATTCGGATTGTTCTGTTTCCAAGTTGTAGTAGTAATAGGGCTTCCAGGTACAGTATGTTGTGAACATCTGTCGTGTTGTAGTCGTAGCCGAGTGGTTAAGGCGATGGACTAGAAATCCATTGGGGTCTCCCCACGCAGGTTTGAATCCTGCTGACTACAATCCATTTTCTGTTTACATTTCTTAGTAATAAACCGAATCCAGTACATTTCCAGGTTGTTGTGTTAATAGGGTTTTCAGGTAGAGACAGAAAACAAAACGAGTAATTTTTATATTGTGAAATTATCAAGATTTTCTCGTTATTTTTCAAACTATATTCAACAATACAAGCTATAAACAGAAATAGATGAAAATTTTTTTAAATAAAAACAACTATTGACCTAATACTAATCAGAAAGAAACTCACCTGGTCCCTCAACACTGTGTCCAAAAGAAAACAATACAGTGATGTTCTTGGTTAGTTTCTTTAGTTTTTTTTAGGTTAATCTGTGAAATGGTTTTATTTTCAGTATTTTCGGTTTGCGATTTCTGCCCTACAGTAGAAAATATCCACTTAAATATATTTTCATGAACAGTTAGGCACTGCAGGTTGGCAGAATGAGCAGTAGGGGGTGCTAACTATCTGTGTAGTAGTCATGGCCGAGTGGTTAAGGCGATGGACTAGAAATCCATTGGGGTCTCACCGCGCAGATTCGAATTCTGCCGACTACGATTTAATTTCTGTTTACATTTCCTAGTAATAATTCGGATTGTTCTATTTCCAGGTTGTTGTAGTAATAGGCACTTCAGGTACAGTATGTTGTGAACATCTATAGTCTTGTAGTCGTGGCCAATTGGTTGAGGCGATAGATTAGAAATCCATTGGGTTATTCCGGCGCTGGTTCGAATCCTGCTGACTACGATTTAATTTCTGTTTACATTTCCTAGTAATAATTCGGATTGTTCTATTTCCAGGTTGTTGTAGTAATAGGGCTTCCAGGTACAGTATGTTGTGACCATCTATCGTGTTGTAGTCGTGGCCGAGTGGTTAAGGCGATGGACTTGAAATCCATTGGGGTATCCCCACGCAGGTTCGAATCCTGCTGACTACGATTTAATTTCTGTTTACATTTCCTAGTAATAATTCGGATTGTTCTATTTCCAGGTTGTTGTAGTAATAGGGCTTCCAGGTATACAGTATGTTGTGAACATCTATAGTCTTGTAGTCGTAGCCAAGTGGTTGAGGCGATAGACTAGAAATCCATTGTAGTCTCCCCGTGCAGGTTCGAATCCTGCCGACTATGGTTTACTTTCTGATTACATTTCCTAGTAATAATTCGGATTGTTCTATTTCCCGGTTGTTGTAGTAATAGGGCTTCCAGGTACAGTATGTTGTGAACATATACCGTGTAGTAGTCGTGGCCGAGTGGTTAAGGCGATGGACTAGAAATCCATTGGGGTCTCCCCGCGCAGGTTTGAATCCTGCCGACTACGATCCATTTTCTGTTTACATTTCTTAGTAATAAACCGGATCCAGTACATTTCCAGGTTGTTGTGTTAATAGGGTTTTCAGGTAGAGACAGAAAACAAAACGAGTAATTTTTATATTGTGAAATTATCAAGATTTTCTCGTTATTTATCAAACTATATTCAACAATACAAGCTATAAACAGAAATAGATAAAAAAAATTTTTTCATAAAAACAACTATTGACCTAATACTAATCAGAAAGAAACTCACCTGGTCCCTCAACACTGTGTCCAAAAGAAAACAATACAGTGATGTTCTTGGTTAGTTTCTTTAGTTTTTTTTAGGTTAATCTGTGAAATGGTTTTATTTTCAGTATTTTCGGTTTGCGATTTCTGCCCTACAGTAGAAAATATCCTCTTAAATATATTTTCATGAACATTTAGGCACTGCAGGTTGGCAGAATGAGCAGTAGGGGGTGCTAACTATCTGTGTAGTAGTCGTGGCCGAGTGGTTAAGGCGATGGACTAGAAATCCATTGGGGTCTCCCCGCGCAGATTCAAATTCTGCCGACTACGATTCACTTTCTGTTTACGTTTCCTAGTAATTATACTAATTCGGTTCATTTATCTTTTTTTTGTATAAATAGGACTTCCAGTTTAGGGAGGGGGTGAGAAGGAGTCTTGTAGTAGACGTGGCCGAGTGGTTAAGGCGATGGACTAGAAATCCATTGGGGTCTCCCCGCGCAGGTTCGAATCCTGCCGACTACGATTTAATTTCTGTTTACATTGCCTAGTAATAATTCGGATTGTTCTATTTCCAGGTTGTTGTAGTAATAGGGCTTCCAGGTAAATATATTAAATATATTTTCATGAACAGTTTAGGCACTGCAGGTTGGCAGAATGAGCGTAGGGGGTGCTAACTATCTTTGTAGTAGTCGTGGCCGAGTGGTTAAGGCGATGGACTAGAAATCCATTGGGGTCTCCCCGCGCAGGTTCGAATCCTGCCGACTACGATTCTCTTTCTGTTTACATTTTCTAGTAATAATTCGAACCCGCTCTATTTCCAGGTTGTTGTAGTAATAGGCACTTCAGGTACAGTATGTTGTGAATATCTATAGTCTTGTAGTCGTAGCCAAGTGGTTGAGGCGATAGACTAAAAATCCATTGTAGTCTCCCCGTGCAGGTTCGAATCCTGCCGACTATGGTTTACTTTCTGATTACATTTCCTAGTAATAATTCGGATTGTTCTATTTCCCGGTTGTTGTAGTAATAGGGCTTCCAGGTACAGTATGTTGTGAACATATACCGTGTAGTAGTCGTGGCCGAGTGGTTAAGGCGATGGACTAGAAATCCATTGGGGTCTCCCCGCGCAGGTTCGAATCCTGCCGACTACGGTTCTCTTTCTGTTTACATTTTCTAGTAATATTTCAAATCCTCTCTATTCCCAGGTTGTTGTAGTAATAGGCACTTCAGGTACAGTATGTTGTGAACATCTATCGAGTTGTAGTCGTGGCCGAGTGGTTAAGGCGATGGACTTCAAATTCATTGGGGTATTCCGGCGCTGGTTCGAATCCTGCTGACTACGAATTAATTTCTGTTTACATTTCCTAGTAATAATTTGCATTGTTCAATTTCCAGGTTGTTGTAGTAATAGGGCTTCCAGGTACAGTATGTTGTGAACATCTATCGTGTTGTAGTCGTGGCCGAGTGGTTAAGGCGATGGACTTGAAATCCATTGGGGGATCCCCGCGCAGGTTTGAATCCTGTCGACTACGATTTAATTTCTGCTTACATTTCCTAGTAATAATTCGGATTGTTCAATTTCCAGGTTGTTGTAGTAATAGGGCTTCCAGGTACAGTATGTTGCGAACATCTATCGTGTTGTTGTGGTGGCCGAGTGGTTAAGGCGATGGACTAGAAATCCATTGGGCTATCCCCGCGCAGGTTCGAATCCTGCCGACTAAGATTTACTTTCTGTTTACATTTCCTAGTAATAATTCGGATTGTTCAGTTTCCAGGTTGTAGTAGTAATAGGGCTTCCAGGGAGAGTATGTTGTGAGCATCTATAGTGTTGTAGTCGTGGCCGAGTGGTTAAGGCGATGGACTTGAAATCCATTGGGGTATCCCCGCGCAGGTTCGAATCCTGCCGACTACGATTCTCTTTCTGTTTATATTTCCTAGTAATAATTCGGATTGTTCTATTTCCAGGTTCTTGTAGTAATAGGGCTTCCAGGTACGGTATGTTGTGAAGAAGCATCGTGTAGTAGTCGTGGCCGAGTGGTTAAGGCGATGGACTAGAAATCCATTGGGGTCTCCCCGCGCAGGTTCGAATCCTGCCGACTACAATTTACTTTCTGTTTACATTTCCTAGTAATAATTCGGATTGTTCTGTTTCCAACTTGTAGTAGTAATAGGGCTTCCAGGTACAGTATGTTGTGAACATCTGTCGTGTTGTAGTCGTAGCCGAGTGGTTAAGGCGATGGACTAGAAATCCATTGGGGTCTCCCCACGCAGGTTTGAATCCTGCTGACTACAATCCATTTTCTGTTTACATTTCTTAGTAATAAACCGAATCCAGTACATTTCCAGGTTGTTGTGTTAATAGGGTTTTCAGGTAGAGACAGAAAACAAAACGAGTAATTTTTATATTGTGAAATTATCAAGATTTTCTCGTTATTTTTCAAACTATATTCAACAATACAAGCTATAAACAGAAATAGATGAAAATTTTTTTAAATAAAAACAACTATTGACCTAATACTAATCAGAAAGAAACTCACCTGGTCCCTCAACACTGTGTCCAAAAGAAAACAATACAGTGATGTTCTTGGTTAGTTTCTTTAGTTTTTTTTAGGTTAATCTGTGAAATGGTTTTATTTTCAGTATTTTCGGTTTGCGATTTCTGCCCTACAGTAGAAAATATCCACTTAAATATATTTTCATGAACAGTTAGGCACTGCAGGTTGGCAGAATGAGCAGTAGGGGGTGCTAACTATCTGTGTAGTAGTCATGGCCGAGTGGTTAAGGCGATGGACTAGAAATCCATTGGGGTCTCACCGCGCAGATTCGAATTCTGCCGACTACGATTTAATTTCTGTTTACATTTCCTAGTAATAATTCGGATTGTTCTATTTCCAGGTTGTTGTAGTAATAGGCACTTCAGGTACAGTATGTTGTGAACATCTATAGTCTTGTAGTCGTGGCCAATTGGTTGAGGCGATAGATTAGAAATCCATTGGGGTATTCCGGCGCTGGTTCGAATCCTGCTGACTACGATTTAATTTCTGTTTACATTTCCTAGTAATAATTCGGATTGTTCTATTTCCAGGTTGTTGTAGTAATAGGGCTTCCAGGTACAGTATGTTGTGAACATCTATCGTGTTGTAGTCGTGGCCGAGTGGTTAAGGCGATGGACTTGAAATCCATTGGGGTATCCCCGCGCAGGTTCGAATCCTGCTGACTACGATTTAATTTCTGTTTACATTTCCTAGTAATAATTCGGATTGTTCTATTTCCAGGTTGTTGTAGTAATAGGGTTTTCAGGTAGAGACAGTAAACAAAACGAGTAATTTTTATATTGTGAAATTATCAAGATTTTCACGTTATTTATCAAACTATATTCAACAATACAAGCTATAAACAGAAATAGATAAAAATGACCTAATACATATCAGAAAGAAACTCACCTGGTCTCTCAACACCGTGTCCAAAAGAAAACAATACAGTGATGTTCTTGGTTAGTTTCTTTAGTTTTTTTTAGGTTAATCTATGAAATGGTTTTATTTTCAGTATTTTCCGTTGGCTATTTCTGCCCTACAGTAGAAAATATCGTCTTAAATATATTTTCATGAACAGTTTAGGCACTGCAGGTTGGCAGAATGAGCAGTAGGGGGTGCTAACTATCTGTGTAGTAGTCGTGGCCGAGTGGTTAAGGCGATGGACTAGAAATCCATTGGGGTCTCCCCGCGCAGGTTCGAATCCTGCCGACTACGGTTCTCTTTCTGTTTACATTTTCTAGTAATAATTCAAATCCTCTCTATTTCCAGGTTGTTGTAGTAATAGGCACTTCAGGTACAGTATGTTGTGAACATCTATTGTCTTGTAGTTGTGGCCAAGTGGTTGAGGCGATAGACTAGAAATCTATTGTGGTCTCCCCGCGCAGGTTCGAATCCTGCCGACTATGGTTTACTTTCTGTTTACATTTCCTAGTAATAATTCAGATTGTTCTATTTCCCGGTTGTTGTAGTAATAGGGCTTCCAGGTACAGTATGTTGTGAACATCTATCGTGTTGTAGTCGTGGCCGAGTGGTTAAGGCGAGGGACTAGAAATCCATTGGGGTCTCCCCACGCAGGTTTGAATCCTGCCGACTACGATCCATTTTCTGTTTACATTTCTTAGTAATAATTCGGATTGTTCTGTTTCCAGGTTGTTGTGTTAATAGGGTTTTCAGGTAGAGGCACAAAACAAAACGAGTAATTTTTATATTGTGAAATTATCAAGATTTTCTCGTTATTTATCAAACTATATTCAACAATACAAGCTATAAACAGAAATAGATAAAAAAAAATTTAACTAAAAACAACTATTGACCTAATACTAATCAGAAAGAAACTCACCTGGTCCCTCAACACTGTGTCCAAAAGAAAACAATACGTTGATGTTCATGGTTAGTTTCTTTAGTTTTTTTTAGGTTAATCTGTGAAATGGTTTTATTTTCAGTATTTTCGGTTTGCGATTTCTGCCCTACAGTAGAAAATATCCTCTTAAATATATTTTCATGAACAGATAGGCTCTGCAGGTTGGCAGAATGAGCAGTAGGGGGTGCTAACTATTTGTGTAGTAGTCGTGGCCGAGTGGTTAAGGCGATGGACTAGAAATCCATTGGGGTCTCCCCGTGCAGATTCGAATTCTGCCGACTACGATTCACTTTCTGTTTACGTTTCCTAGTAATTATACTAATTCGGTTCATTTATCTTTTTTTTGTATAAATAGGACTTCCAGTTTAGGGAGGGGGTGAGAAGGAGTCTTGTAGTAGTCGTGGCCGAGTGGTTAAGGCGATGGACTAGAAATCCTTTGGGTTCTCCCCGCGCAGATTCGATTCCTGCCGACTACGATTTAATTTCTGTTTACATTGCCTAGTAATA
>NC_139595.1:17243355-17245855 GCF_946808225.1 Silurus aristotelis | reverse complement strand
CGTAGCCGAGTGGTTAAGGCAATGGACTAGAAATCCATTGGGGTCTCCCCACGCAGGTTTGAATCCTGCCGACTACGATCCTTTTTCTGTTTACATTTCTTAGTAATAAACCGGATCCAGTACATTTCCAGGTTGTTGTGTTAATAGGGTTTTTAGGTAGAGACAGAAAACAAAACGAGTAATTTTTATATTGTGAAATTATCAAGATTTTCTCGTTATTTATCAAACTATATTCAACAATACAAGCTATAAACAGAAATAGATAAACAATTTTTTTAATAAAAACAACTATTGACCTAATACTATTTAGAAAGAAACTCACCTGGTCACTCAACACTGTGTCCAAAAGAAAACAATACGTTGATGTTCTTGGTTAGTTTCTTTAGTTTTTTTAGGTTAATCTGTGAAATGGTTTTATTTTCAGTATTTTCGGTTTGCGATTTCTGCCCTACAGTAGAAAATATCCTCTTAAATATATTTTCATGAACAGTTAGGCACTGCAGGTTGGCAGAATGAGCAGTAGGGGGTGCTAACTATCTGTGTAGTAGTCGTGGCCGAGTGGTTAAGGTGATGGACTAGAAATCCATTGGGGTCTCCCCGCGCAGATTCGAATTCTGCCGACTACGATTCACTTTCTGTTTACGTTTCCTAGTAATTATACTAATTCGGTTCATTTATCTTTTTTTTGTATAAATAGCACTTCCAGTTTAGGTAGGGGGTGAGTGGGAGTCTTGTAGTAGTCGTGGCCGAGTGGTTAAGGCGATGGACTAGAAACCCATTGGGGTCTCCCCGCGCAGGTTCGAATCCTGCCGACTACGATTTAATTTCTGTTTACATTGCCTAGTAATATTTCGGATTGTTCTTTTTCCAGGTTGTTGTAGTAATAGGGCTTCCAGGTAAATATATTAAATATATTTTCATGAACAGTTTAGGCACTGCAGGTTGGCAGAATGAGCGTAGGGGGTGCTAACTATCTTTGTAGTAGTCGTGGCCGAGTGGTTAAGGCGATGGACTAGAAATCCATTGGGGTCTCCCCGCGCAGATTCGAATCCTGCCGACTACGATTCTCTTTCTGTTTACATTTTCTAGTAATAATTCGAACCCGCTCTATTTCCAGGTTGTTGTAGTAATAGGCACTTCAGGTTCAGTATGTTGTGAACATCTATCGTCTTGTAGTCGTGGCCATTTGGTTGAGGCGATATATTAGAAATCCATTGGGGTATTCCGGCGCTGGTTCGAATCCTGTTGACTACGATTTAATTTCTGTTTACATTTCCTAGTAATAATTCGGATTGTTCTATTTCCAGGTTGTTGTAGTAATAGGGCTTCCAGGTATACAGTATGTTGTGAAGAAGAATCGTGTAGTAGTCGTGGCCGAGTGGTTAAGGCGATGGACTAGAAATCCATTGGGGTCTCCCCGCGCAGGTTCGAATCCTGCCGACTACGGTTCTCTTTCTTTTTGCATTTTCTAGTAATAATTCAAATCCTCTCTATTTCCAGGTTGTTGTAGTAATAGGCACTTCAGGTACAGTATGTTGTGAACATCTATCGTCTTGTAGTCGTAGCCAAGTGGTTGAGGCGATAGACTAGAAATCCTTTGTGGTCTCCCAGTGCAGGTTCGAATCCTGCCGACTATGTTTTACTTTCTGTGTACATTTCCTAGTAATAATTCGGGTTGTTCCATTTCCCGGTTGTTGTAGTAATAGGGCTTCCAGGTACAGTATGTTGTCAACATCTATCGTGTAGTAGTCGTGGCCGAGTGGTTAAGGCGATGGACTAGAAATCCATTGGGGTCTCCCCGCGCAGGTTCGAATCCTGCCGACTACGTTCTCTTTCTGTTTACATTTTCTAGTAATAATTCAAATCCTCTCTATTTCCAGGTTGTTGTAGTAATAGGCACTTCAGGTACAGTATGTTGTGAACATCTATTGTCTTGTAGTCGTGGCCAAGTGGTTGAGGCGATAGACTAGAAATCCATTGTGGTCTCCCCGCACAGGTTCGAATCCTGCCGACTGTAGTTTACTTTCTGTTTACATTTCCTAGTAATAATTCAGATTGTTCTATTTCACGGTTGTTGTAGTAATAGGGCTTCCAGGTACAGTATGTTGTGAACATCTATCGTGTTGTAGTCGTGGGCCGAGTGGTTAAGGCGATGGACTTGAAATCCATTGGGGGATCCCCGAGCAGGTTCGAATCCTGCCGACTACGATTTAATTTCTGTTTACATTTTCTAGTAATAATTCGAATTGTTCAATTTCCAGGTTGTTGTAGTAATAGGGCTTCCAGGTACAGTATGTTGCGAACAAATCGTGTTGTTGTCGTGGCCGAGTGGTGAAGGCCATGGACTAGAAATCCATTGGGCTATCCCCGCGCAGGTTCGAATCCTGCTGACTACGATTTACTTCGTGTTTACATTTCCTAGTAATAATTCGGATTTTTCTGTTTCCAGGTTGTAGTAGTAATAGGGCTTCCAGGGAGAGTATGTTGTGAGCATCTATAG
>NC_139595.1:17170855-17228355 GCF_946808225.1 Silurus aristotelis | reverse complement strand
TTTTAGCATTATTACAGCATTATATACTGTACATACACAGATTATACCTAAAGATATTATAAAAAGGCTATATACATTTATATTATCTTAGGGTATATTTAATATTTATACAAAAGTGTTCGCCCCTTCGACCTTGGTAACAGTATTTCCAGAAGGGCTGGATTAAGTTTTTCCAAAATTCTGAATTTCATGAGGAACAATCATTTTACACATTGATTTTTTACACACAGAAACACCAGAGACATGACTACTCGTGTGGTAAAACGTCAACACTGGCTAGTTTGTTTAAATTTGTTTGTTCAGGTGGACTGGAGGGGTTGGGCCATGAAAACTGGAGACACGACCAGCAGTTCTGGAACATTTGTTCTGTATACAATACTGATATATGAATAAACTCTGTGTATGAGGGACGTATATGGGATGTGGGATTAATCTGAATTCTTAAATCATGGCACAATAACACCACAGCTACTATTGGTGGTCAGTTAGTATTTTTAGGGCAGTTACTATTTTTTTGCCTTAGTATTGGTCGCTTTAGTATTGATGGCAAGTTATTACTGGTTGGTAGTATTGGTTAGTATATTTTTATGGCCAGTTACTATTGGTGGCCAGTTAGTATCAATTAATAATATTGGTTATTATAATTTTTTTCAGCCAGTTAGTATTGGTTGATAGTATCGGTTAGTACTTTTTGTCCAGTTACTATTGGTGGTCAGATAATATTGCTGGCTATATAATATTGGAGGACAATTAGTATTGGTTATTATTTCTTGGCCAGTTACTATTGGTGGACAGTTAGTATTGGTTGGTAGTATTGGTTAGTATTTTTTGGCCAGTTACTATGGTTCGGCTCTGAGCCCTTTTCTGTTTGCAGTGGTGATGGACAGGTTGACGGACGAGGTCAGACAAGAGTCTTTATGGACTATGATGTTTGCGGATGATATTGTGATTTGTGGTGAGAGTAGAGAGCAGGTTAAGAAGAGCCTGGAAAGGTGGAGGTACATGCTGGTGAGAAGGGGATTGAAAGTCAGTAAGAGTAAGACAGAGTACATGTGTGTGAATGAGAGGGAGGGCAGTGGAGTGGTGCGGTTGCAGGGAGAAGAGGTGGAGAAGGTGGGGGAGTTCAGGTACCTGGGGGTCAAACATATGGTTTAGAGACAGTGGATGTAAGTCAAAGACAGGAGGTGGAGCTGGAGGTAGCAGAGCTGAAGATGTTGAGGTTTTTGTTGGGAGTGATGACGATGGACAGGATTAGAAATTAGTTTATTAGAGGGACAGCGCATGTAGGACGTTTTGGAGATAAGGTGAGGTAGGTGAGATTGAGATGGTTTGGACATGTGCAGAGGAGGGACATGGGGTAAATCAGTAGGAGAATGCTGAGGATGGAGCCACCAGGAAGGAGGAAAAGAGGAAGGCCAAGGAGGAGGTTTATGGATGTGGTGAGGGAAGACATGCAGGTAGTTGGTTTGAAAGAGCCAGATGTAGAGGAAAGGGGGGTATGGAGACCCCTAAAGTGAACAGTCAAAAAAAGAAGACGGCTATTGGTGGCCAGAGAATATTGCTGGCTATATAATATTGGAGGACAGTTAGTATTGGTTGGTAGTATTGGTTAGTATTATTTGGCCAGTTACAATTGGTGGACAGAGTATCTTATTGTTCGCTGCTTTTTTTTTCTTTTCTTTTTTTTAACTAAAATTGAATTAAAGCCAGTTGAGGATTTTGTTCTGTTGAAGGTATTTTTTGGTCAGTTAGTATTAGTGGTCAGTTAGTATTTGTGGTCAATGTATTTAATTGTCCACTGCTTTGTGCTTTCGTCTTATATAAATCTTCTTCTTCTTCTTCTTCTTCTTTCGGCTGCTCCCATTAGGGGTCGCCACAGCGGATCATCCGTCTCCATACCACCCTGTCCTCTATATCTGCCTTTTTTACACCAACTACCTGCATGTCTTCCCTCACCACATCCATGAACCTCCTCCTTGGCCTTCCTCTTTTCCTCCTACCTGGTGGCTCCATCTTCAGCATTTTTCTACCAATATAATTCATGTCCCTTCTCTGCACATATCCAAACCATCTCAATCTCGCCTCCCTCACCTTGTCACCAAAACATCCTACATGTGCTGTCCCTCTAATAAACTCATTTCTAATCTTGTCCATCCTCGTCACTCCCAACGAAAACCTCAACATCTTCAGCTCTGCTACCTCCAGCTCCACCTCCTGTCTTTTACTCAATGCCACTGTCTCTAATCCATACAACATTGCAGGTCTCACCACAGTCCTATAAACTTTCCCTTTCATTCTTGCAGATACTCTTCTATCACAAATCACTCCTGTCACTCTTCTCCACCCACTCCACCCTGCCTGCACTCTTTTCTTTACTTCCCTAACACACTCTCCATTACTTTGCACTGTTGACCCCAGGTACCTGAACTCCTCCACCTTCTCCACCTCTTCTCCCTGCAACCGCATCACTCCACTGCCCTCTCTCTCATTCACACACATGTACTCTGTCTTACTTCTACTGACTTTCATTCCCCTTCTCTCCAGCGCATATCTCCACCTCTCCAGGCTCTTCTCAACCTGCTCTCTACTCTCACCACAAATCACAATATCATCTGCAAACATCATAGTCCAGGG
Organism: Silurus aristotelis; assembly: GCF_946808225.1. Taxonomy (NCBI): domain Eukaryota; kingdom Metazoa; phylum Chordata; class Actinopteri; order Siluriformes; family Siluridae; genus Silurus; species Silurus aristotelis. The sequence goes on along the minus strand of NC_139595.1, from coordinate 17,225,721 downwards.
AGACTCCTGTCTGACCTCGTCCGTCAACCTGTCCATCACCACTGCAAACAGGAAAGGGCTCAGGGCCGATCCTTGATGCAGTCCAACCTTCACCCTGAACCAGTCTGTCGTACCTACTGCACACTTTACTGCCGTCACACTGTCCTCATACATGTCCTGCACCACCCTCACATACTTCTCTGACACACCTGACTTCCTCATACAATACCACAACTCCTCTCTCGGCACCCTGTCGTACGCTTTCTCTAAATCCACAAATACACAATGCAGCTCCTTCTGTCCTTCTCTATACTTCTCCATCAACATCCTTAAAGCAAATAAGGCATCTGTGGTGCTCTTCCTCGGCATGAAACCATACTGTTGCTCACAGATGGTCACCTCTTCTCTCAACCTGGCTTCCACTACTCTTTCCCATAACTTCATGGTGTGACTGATCAACTTAATTCCCCTGTAGTTACTGCAGGTCTGCACATCTCCCTTATGCTTAAAGATCGGTACCAGCACACTCCTTCTTCATTCCTCAGGCATCCTCTCCCCTTCCAGAATCCTGTTAAACAATCTGGTTAAAAACTCCACTGCCATCTCTCCTAAACATCTCCACGCTTCTACCGGTATGTCATCTGGTCCAACCGACTTTCCATTCTTCATCCTCTTAATCGATGCTCTCACTTCCTCCTTACTAATCCTATCTACATCCTGCTTCACCAACTCCACATCCTCCAACCTTCTCTCTCTCTGATTTTCCTCATTCATCAGCTGCTCAAAATACTCCCTCCATCTTCTCAACACACTCTCCTCACTAGTCAACACATTTCCCTCTTCATCCTTTATTGCTCTAACTTGCAGTACATCATTCCACCACCACGTCTCCTTGTCTTGCTTTCTATTTCCAGATGTCACACCAAGTACTTTTCTAGCTGCCTCCCTCATCACTCCTGCAGTAGTTGCCCAATCATCCGGCACCTCTTCACCACCACCGAGCCCCTGTCTGACCTCTTCCCTGAACCTCACACTACACTCTTCCTCCTTCAGTTTCCACCATCTTATTCTTCTTTCAAACCTTACTTTCCTCCTCTTCTTCTTCGCCTCCAAAACCATCCTATAGACCACCATCCGATGCTGTCTAGCTACACTGTCCCCCGCCAACACCTTACAGTCTCCAATCTCCTTCAGGTTGCATCTCCTACACAGAAGATAATCCACCTGTGTGCACCTTCCTCCACTCTTATACGTCACCCTATGATCCTCCTTCTTCTTAAAATACGTGTTCACCACTGCCATTTCCATCCTTTTAGCAAAATCTACCACCATCTGCCCTTCCACATTCCTCTCCTTAAAACCATACCTACCCATCACCTCCTCATCACCTCTGTTCCCCCCTCACCTACATGCCCATTAAAGTCTGCCCCAATCACCAATCGTTCTTTCCTAGGTACACCATCTACCACTTCATCTAATTCACTCCAGAATCTTTCTTTCTCCTCCATCTCACAGCCAACTTGTGGAGCATAGGCACTGATGACATTTATCATCATCCCTTTAACTTCCACCTTCACGATCATCACCCTATCAGAAACTCTCTTCACCTCCACTACACTCTTACTGTACGCTTCCTTCAGAATCACCCCTACACCATTTCTCTTCCCATCCACACCATGATAAAACAGTTTAAACCCACCTCCAATGTTCCTGGCCTTACTCCCTTTCCACTTGGTCTCCTGAACACACAACACATCTACCTTTCTCCTCTCCATCATATCAGCTATCTCTCTCCCTTTACCCGTCATAGTACCAACATTTAAAGTATCAACCCGAACCTCTACTCTCCTACACTGCTCCTTTCCCTGCCGTCTCTGTAGACGTCTTCCTCCTCTCCTTCTCCTCCTTCGGCCAACAGTAGCCCAATTTCCACCGGTACCCTGTCGGCTAACGATACCTGTGGCGGTCGTTGTTAACCCGGGCCTCGACCGATCCGGTATGAAATTCTCATTTGTGATCCGCATATTTGATTTGGCACATGTTTTACGCTGGATGCCCTTCCTAACGCAACCCTCCCCATTTACCCGGGCTTGGGACCGGCACTAAGAGTACACTGGCTTGTGCCCCCCTAATGGCTGGGTTTCGTCTTATATAAATATTATTATATAATTTCACTAAAGCGAGCTGGAGATTTGTAGGTCCAACACACATCTAATAAGGTGCTGGGGAAAAAAAACCGGAAGTGGTTTAGTGATTTGCAGCAATAGCGCAAGAACTCTTAACTAATACTTACTAACATAATGCTTCATTACTACAAATATAATGAATCCATAAAATAAGTCTATTTATTAACTTAATCAAAGCGCAAAACATCGAGTGTATTTACGCTGCGATTGTGCTTCAGATGTTCAGTAATAAATCTAATCATAACATGGTTCTTACCCCTCCTGGAAATCCGCCGGCGGGAGCTCCATAGCCTTGCCCTTGATAATTCATTTTTTTCAGTTAAACAAAGTATTTCTTTATCCTACAACTTTAAAAAGTAAAGCGAATTATTCACAAAACCGACAAGCTTATATCTCGTTTAAACCACGCCCTTTTCCGTAATGGCTTTGTTTGTGCGCCCGCCTAAGTCCCGCCTTCCCGAGCGAGCAGCGCAGTGATTGGTCTAATAAAGTCCCACCACCACTTCCAGGGCTATGATTGGCTGAAGGCTACAACTATGTTTGCACGGTAAATCTATATCCTGTTACAGTGTGAAATGTGAATTACAGATATTCTGTTATGCAGTATAAAACGTATATACGTATATATATATACATATATATAACGTATATATATACATATACATATATATATATATATATATATATATATATATATATATATATATATATATATATATATATATATATATATATATATATAAAACCATCATCATACAAAACTCTACAAAGCAGCACTGGGACACTGATTTTACTGACAGTATTCATCATGCAGTTCAGTAGCAAACTGGACATCCTGTATCATTTCCATATAAATATACCTGAATATAATTATCAGTTCATAGCATATCATAGATATTGTAGAATATAATTTTCGCCATCTAGATTCATACCATTTGTATATACAAAATGTGACCCATTTTCTCTAAACCCTAACACTCTTCTAGTTAGTAGTGACTGAAATCAATATCATATTGTGTGATATGATCTGACACAATTTGTAGTTGATTTCATTTTATATAAAAATACGTTTTTTATTGTATTAATGCGCAAAATGCTAAGCTATGATATATGTCTAAATGATCAATAATCGAAAAGTTCTGACTGTTACAAAGTGCTGACACTGGAGACTCTCCATAAAATGAAAACACTGACTTACAGAACACATCACCACCATAGGACCCCTCTTCATAGCAACATAACACCTAATGGCAGTTGTCATGTTTTGCAGGATAATATAATTCGCCACAATGCAAAACATGTTCAATAATAGTTCGAGAACTATGATATAAAGTAAGGTATTGACTTGGCCTTCAAATTACCCAGTGGAATTTTGAAGGATGTGCCTGAAAGATTGATCCATGAAAGGCCCAAGACCACAACTTGCATGCTTTGACTGGTTTTGGTGGAACAAAGGGGGATTTACACATCTAGATCCGAGGTGGTTTTAATGTTATGGCTGAATGGTGTATGTGTACATATTTGAAATCTCCATATAGTATATTGAAAAGCACTACAGTTAGTCTCTAGATTTTATTATTATTATTAATAATAATAATATTATTATTATTATTATTATTATTATTATTACTATTATCATTTTTATTATTATTATTATGATGATTATTATTATGATTATTATTATTATTATGATGATGATGATTATTATTATTATTATTATCATCATCATCATCATCATTAATAATCATTATTATATTACTATATTATATGCAGACAGTATTTAATGAAACCACTGGTTATGAGGTGAAGTGCATGTTTGAATTTTTTCTTTTTCCATCCGCCAGGTAGATGAAAACAAGAACTTGACAGACAAATGACCCAGTAGTGGTGATCTCTTGGTAATCAGAACCTCCTTCATTAAGCATTGCTGTCATTCTTGGCATCAAATCTAACAGCCTCTGACTTCACCCTGAGATGGCTCATGGTGCCAATTACTCCATCTGGACACCAGTGGCTCTGACACAAGACTCACATAAGACTCATTTGTAGCTTTTTGTCAGACAGATTTCCATTTATAGTCTTCATGGAAGCATTATGAACTTCATTGAGTCCATAATGTTATGTACCCTAAAATGTTTCCAAGAGCATGTTTTGGAAAAAACACTACTATTATCTTTATCATACTTGATACAAACAGCTAGGATTAAGTCCTTTTCTCCATATCCATCCTTCTTTCTACACCAAATCCACCTTATAAGTGCTTGACGCTATATGCTCCAATAGTGTAAAGTGAGTTCCAGGTGACTTTACTTTTGGAAACACAAGATTTTGTTCTGGCCTCCTAATAGTTTGATAACCTAGAGGTGTCCAAAAGTCCTAAATGTATCATGGCAAAATGCAAAATATTTTATGCAAATTATTGCGCTGATAGCTTTTGTACCATATTGGAACAGTTTTTCCACCAAAGGCAATAATTCTGCAGCAGACTTCGTAGCAGTTTAAAGGAGGAGGTGTAGAAACACATGACCTCACATTCTGAACAGGATACTTAATATCGTGGGAGGTTCCTGGGATCAGACACACCCAGCAATCTGGAGTGAGCGACTCACAGGGCACAGAGCAGTTGATGATTTCTAATCAATCCAAGTGTGGAGTGATGCATCACCAAAACCAGCATTGTTCTCTCTCAGACAGACAGCGTATCTACTGTCAGAGTTTGAGGAGACACCATGCCGGATTTGAGTACGATTCATGTAGGCAGGACCAAGAGGAGGACAGCAGTGTCCCTGCAACGCCAGAATGTCAGACTGCATGTTATTACACAGGTAAGGCATGAGAGGTGTGTTTAAAGCAATTTTCTGGATTTTTATATGAAGTGATAGATAGATAGATAGATATATAGATAGATAGATAGATAGATAGATAGATAGATAGATAGATAGATAGATAGATAGATAGATAGATAGATAGATAGATAGATAGACAGACAGACAGACAGACAGACAGACAGACAGACAGACAGACAGACAGACAGACAGACAGACAGACAGACAGACAGATAACTTTATTCATGCCAGAGGGAAATTAAAAAAATTTATTAGTGTATGACACTTTTGATACTTGGTCAACTTTTTATTTATGTATTGTTTTTTTTTTGCAAACTGATTTTCCACATTTTTGTGCTGATTTCTCTAGTCAATTTCTAATCCAACAATCTGTCCTCTCGCCAACACGAGCGGAAAACCAGCAGTGCCGTGCCATACACGATCCCAGCAGGATCGTTGGCACGCTAGGGATAACGTCATCCTGCAACAATGCAGCCTTTCTTCCTCTTCATCCTCAATTTTTTCTTTTCTTTTCTTTATTTTTCTGACCCTTTTCTGTCCTTTTTTTACAATTTACACCATAAAAAAGTGTTGAAAAAGCTAAACGCTTACTTTTGGTTTCTTATTTCTTTTCTTTTTTCTTTTTTTTTTTTGCTCTAAGGTTATTGAGAAGACAATTGAGAGTCTCTACTAGTTTACATTTCGAATTTCAAAACAGCTTCAGCTAACACCCCCCAGACCAGCTCCATACTTGGATTTCACTCGTCCTCCTCATGTACTGTTTATCTTCCACCAGGTGACAGTGAGCTCACTCATGTATACGTTCAAAACGGCACAAATTCCTGCTTGAGCGATTCTGAAAGTGATTTTGGAGAAATGTGCCACCAGCAGGATGTCCACGATGTCCAGATGGATTCATGTCTCCATACCTGTAACGGTTCAGAACACAATCTTGAAGTTTCTCATTTTCAAACCAGTGAAGGAATGAATGATGAACCAGAACAAACTGAAGAGAATTTATGCCTGTGCAGGGACGTACATTCGGGATGGAATAGCAACCACTGGCCATCTTTACCTCCTCCATGTTGTAATGGTGTGTATCAAGGTCGATAAAAAAAACCGGACATTTTAAACATAAAGACAGGAAAGATATGTGGTGATACAACACTTTATCACAATAGTATATTGAAATGTAACTTGATATCTTTAATTAATGATGTTCAGATTTACAGTATTGTTGTAGAATCACATGATGTATTTATGTTAATCAAGTTGTGACTTGTATGTTTTGATTGTTGTTTAGCGAGAAACGCTGTGGTGGTGGGTGTTGAAGTGGATGTTCTAGAAGAGGTGGTTTATGAGGACACGGAAATTGTTCAAACACAAACCATGTGAGTTAATGAGATTATTTTGATATGGATTACATTACGAGAACTGCAAAGTTATTAAACACATGGTACAAATCGTAAATCATGATTAACAATGAATTAATAGTTTAAATAAATATTCCAAATCCTTCTTTAGGAGTTATGATCCATTTCAAGAGTAGGTGTGTTAAAGAAGCGAGTCTGCTGTCTGCATGGAGAGTTTTGATTTCACACCTTTAGTGAAATTGCAAATATCTTTAAAGTTGTCATCTTAAGCCAGGAGCACACTTTGCAAAATCTGTAGTCTTTTATCTCTGGTTTGAATTAACTTGTGTATACGTGTACAGTGTAACCTCTCCTACGACGACCGTCACACCAAGAACCAATAAGAGCGCTGAACCTGATGACACGAATAATGCGACAGCTTCAAACCACCTCAAGTCAAAATTAGTCAGATGGACAGTGCTATAAGACAAGAAACTTAAGTTATGGAGGGAAAAGGAGTGTTTGTATGATGTGTTTAATATCAAAGGCATGTCACGAACAAAATTTACGCTACAGATTGTTTTTGTTTGCTGCTTGCTATCGTTAGCGAAAGAACACCGGTCTGAACACGTCACGGATCACTGACGTAAAACTTCAGACGAGTCTTTTGCGTTTTTCAGTTTTTAACTGTTGTACAGTCTGACGTTATGACAACTGAGGTCCTACAGTGTGACATGGGGATCTTGTTTGTTCAGTCTGACAAGCAACAATTGCAAAGGACTATTAAAAATTGCTCAGTGTGATGATTGAAATTGCTTCTTACTGTAATGTAGAAAACATGGGATCATTTCTGGCAACATAAAAATTTAAGTGGGACTGATTAACTGTTTAATTTCCATGTGCTTTTATTATGATTGTATTCCACTGATAGTGACTAGTGGCTGAATGTGTAATAGCAAAGATGATTATTGAATGCTGTGTTGATGTACTTTAAAGTTTGGACTGTTGAACGATTAATTTATAAAAAAACTAATAAAAAAAACGCTCAGTGTGAGCGCAGAAATGAGTAGTTCTACTGCAGCGGACAGAAAGGCGTATTTCTGGGCAAGAAAAATATGAACAGAAGTTTGAACAATTGAAAGAGGTGGTAGCTGATTGACTTTCAGAAGAGGAAGTTGAAGATGAAGTCAAATCCCAGCACCATCGCTTTAAGCTGCCGCCGCTGAGTGCCAGTACCTTGACCCCCCAATGGTGTCTGCCAAATGTCATAAATGTAACAAGCCAAATTTGTTGTACTGCAAAACGCAGTTTACTAAAATATTCACTAAAATTATATCACTATTGCAAGTGTTGAAACCAACATGGAGGACTGAACAAATCACTAATCCTGTTCCTGTTGATTTTATAGGTTTGATGGATGCCTGGAGGACCATATGATGGACTCTGACTCATGTTATTGTGACCAGTTGTTTTTCATGTGACTAACAAATGACATCATTATCCCTTCCATTATGACCATGTAACTACATTATTATGATTAATAATGACGGGGTTATTCTTGTCACCCAAGAATGCAAATTATTTAGAAAAAAAGTGCTGTATAAGTATTTTTTTGTCATTCGGAGTGCTAACTGTTTTTCTGTTTGTTTTGTATTTAGTTATAAGAAAAGTGACTGATATAACATTTCAACACCTGATGTGATTGTACGTAAAGTGTCTTCTGGCGAATGATAAACACTTTATTGAGTGTAAAAGTGGGACATTTATTCGGTCTATGATGCGATCAGTAAAACAACAGAAATAATAATAATAATAGTATAAATAAATTGATTTAAAAAAAAAAACGTTAGCTATTTTAAATGAAATTACAGGCTCTGTATATTAAATATATTGTACCTCTGTCATTAATGTTTTTTTCATACTTTAATTTTAAGAACTACCAGAAAGCCACTCAAATTTTTTTTTAAATCCTAAAATCCGACCGATAAGGTAAATTGTCATTTCGTGTAAAATTTCTAACATTTAAAATGAATAAATATATATGATTATAACAGGTTTGTTTAAGAAGGAAAGCCTCGTTTGGACGTCTCTGGCCACTATATCAGAGGCTAATCATTGCTAAGTGTAGTTATATTAATATTAACCGTACGGAGGCTTTTCCTGGTTGTTTATTGACATATCTGAGGTAAATTTTAATATTGCGGATGCTTCAATCTTGTATCCATTTTGTTTCTTGACTCTTTTCCTCAACTTTGTCCACTGTAAATGCTACAGAGTTACATGTGGGCTAACTTGAGGTAAAGAGGTTATACATTTTTAATTTATAGGTTTATAAGTAACAGCAGTGACTGTGACAAGGAAAAACTCAGTGAGATGGTATGTGAAATGTCCTTTCATTACACTTCCATCATTGTTGAGATGTACTGTTCAGTGATAGGGACTTAAATGCATAACTTATCATGCAAACTAAGCCATTATAGCAGACTGTTGATATTAATTTCAGCTCAAATCCATCCAAAAATCTTAAGTTGCTCAGTAACATCATGGATCTTTAGGCTGTTCATACAGAACATTCCCCAGCCTTATTGAGTGTCTTTATTTGGTGAGGTAGGGCATCAGGATGGACATGTGGATCCGGAAGGACAGGAACACCGGTCACTGATACTTCAGGAGCATATTTAACTCGACAGAGAGAGAGAGAAAAAGGGGTGACAGGGAGAAGCAAGTATCCTTGTATGATATCAATGTTTTCAGGAAGCACGGTTCTACATAGATGTTGAACGTTTATTAGACATTTAGCTTTAGTTTTTTTGTTGAAAGGGGAAATGGAGTGTTTGGAACAGTAAGAGGAATCGAAAAACATACAAATGTGGTATTAGAATGTATTATATGATTGACATTTTTATTTGCAATACCACTTTTATGTTTTTGTTTTATGTTTTTTATGTTTAATGAAAAATACCAACATATGTGCAATCTCACTTTTTATTTTGTAATTTATTCACATATCTTTATTTGAAGATGTTAAGGTTTTCGTTGGGAGTGACGAGGATGGACAAGATTAGAAATGAGTTTATTAGAGGGACAGCACATGTAGGATGTTTTGGTGACAAGGTGAGGGAGGCGAGATTGAGATGGTTTGGACATGTGCAGAGGAGGGACATGAATTATATTGGTTGAAGAATGCTGAGGATGGAGCCACCAGGTAGGAGGAAAAGAGGAAGGCCAAGGAGGAGGTTCATGGATGTGGTGAAGGAAGACATACAGGGAGTTGGTGTGAAAGAGGCAGATGTAGAGGACAGGGGGGTATGGAGACGGATGATCCGCTGTGGCGACCCCTAATGGGAGCAGTAGAAAGAAGAAGAAGAAGATTCACATATCTTTATTATCTGTGAGTTGTTGTCACTGTTTACTGGAAGCTTCCACAACGAAACCAAATTAATTCTAAGTGCAAACATACTGTACTTGGCAATAAAGCTCTTCCTGATTCTGAATAACTTGACTTTTATTTTTCTTATAGCTCAGGAATGTATTATTATTATTATTATTATTGATAATAATATTAATAAAGAATGCCATCATACAACAAAGGTGAACAGTAATGAAAAGTTTGGGGATGTAAAAAGTTACATTATTATTTATTCATATTTTATTATTTAATAGTACACATTTACTATTTTTCCTCTAGCAACTTTAATGTTGTAATCTATTAAATTATCTTATTTTTTTATATTACAATAAATATACTGTAACATGTTTTTGGGGTTCAATCACGTTTTATTGTTAGAATAAACTCGGAAAGTGGTGATGGTGGTTTTATTTAAATTTTTTATGGGCGCCATTGGAAACGGTCCATACCATTTCCAAAAACGTAGGTGGCAATAGAAGACAAATAAATTTACTATAAGGTTATATCAAATAAAGATTAAAACAGATACTATATTGTAACACAATACTTTCTCTAGCTTTGGAAATAAAAACGCTCTTGATAACACGGTAAAAAAGAATAATATATATATATATATATAATTCCAGGGTAAAGCTAGAGTTGGACCAAGCGGCTCTTGACAGGACGCGGTGGGCGTGGCCATACTGTGTATGCAGGAAGAAGGAGAAGAAGAAGAGGCAGCGTTTATGACTCCTCTGTAGCAAAGTCGACGCCGGGTTATGGATAAAAGTGCCGTGGTAAAGGTCGGCGCGGTGGCCAGTGCGAGCGTGTGTGCCCTTTTCGGAGGAGTCGTCCTGGCGCAGTACATCGTGGCCAAGAAGAAACGAGCTGGCAAGAAAACCAAGATCATCGAAATGGTAGGCTTCCGCTCCGGTGCAGGGCGCATGCGCGGAAGGACCTGCTGGATTTCAAACGCCTTCCGAGGCACTACACGAACGGCCTATCTAGGGGAAGAAATGAATAGGGCGGACGCCATTTATAGTGCACTGTGTATAACGGAGGAATGTGGTTTGGTATTCGGTCTACTTTAGAGGTCATAGACACGAGAGTAGGAGCCGGGTGCTCTGTTTCAACATCTATAAATAAAATAAACGAAATAATGAAAAAATAAAATGTTTGGACATATATGTCTATAAAACATATATATAAAACAATATTATATATATGAAATGTATATATGTATATTAGTGTAATTTATCTACAATTGTCCCACCTCACTGCCAGCATCATCCCGGCTATAAATGGCGTCGCAGTTTATTGACGTCATCACCGGCATCCTTCAGCCTCCAAATAAACGACGCCCGATCAATATCTCTCAATTCAATACTGAATTAAATTATTTTTTTTTAAATCTTCACAAGAACTTTAAAGCCAGAAAGCAATCAGAACTTTGAATATACTCAAAGATCTAAATTACTACTTTTTTGTTGTAAACCATGCATTTTTTATTTATTTATTTATTATTCAAAAATGTCAGTATTAAATGTAGAATATTTCATTACAATATGCATGTAAACTTTTTTGTCTTTCAATAAAAAAAAAAAAAATTGAAATAATAAATAAGTGACGCCCGACCACATGTTGCGAAGATTTACGATCAGGTCAAAGGTCATGTGGATCGAACCACAGAGTAACCGCAGTGATTTACTCATGTGCCAATGTCACTGATAAGACGCCTACTCCGGCCAATCAGTGCCAGGGCCTGCGATCGCTTTCATCTGTTCCAGGATAACCTGAGGACATTCTGCATCTTCACCTTTGGTTTTTTGCCTGGAAAGCATTTTCTATAATATTGCGACACAGAGAAATCAGTGATGAATCCCAGACTTGCTTCATAGTCCCAGAGTCCAGAGTCCAGTATGTTTACCAGCTGATTCAATCCATGAGAGGAATTGCAAAGTTTTACTTTTATTGATTGAATTTGTAGCTTTGGATTGATTTAGAAGGTGTTGATTAGATGTCTATAACAGCGGATTGACAATTGTTTGGCAAACAATGGACATGTTTTTATTAACGCATTTTTACTGATACAAGACATTGCATATATCTTTTTTTTTTTTTTTATTAATATACAGATTAAAAAAAGGTTAACAAAAAATAATGCCATTCTTTGTAGAATGGTGAAGCTTTGATTTATCTGTTAAACTGACTAATTTCACAGGCGTTTCCCAACACAAAATGTAACCTATGAAACGATAAATGGCCAAAAAATTTGTTAATTAGTAAATAAAAATGGAAATTGCTGACATATTTCTGTAATATAGGAAGAAGAACTGTTGATGTGCTGTAATCTTACATCTGTCTGTCACTATATGTTTATATATACAGTCAGTACATAGTCTCAGTGTGAAGAGACTTTTTCTCTAAATGTTTAATAAACGCATGCTTACGGTAAAAACCTCACCATGTCACCGATATGTACGTCTTCATTCAAATGATCAAACTTAGATTAGAAAATGATGTCTACATCAGTGATGGGAAGATCGGATCATTTTTGCGACTTGGTTTTGTGAATTTTGTTCGTTCCTTTGATCATACATTTAAAAAGAAAATGTTACATGTTCAATAAGCAGATCAAACAACACTTTGACATACACCAACTTTGATTACAGTTACAATAATTTATATATGTATATTTATGAACCACTCAAATTTGTATCCTGTGTAATGCAGTGCATAGTGTCTATGGGACTCGTGCGATAAAATAACTAACGACTTGAAGTAAATAAACGACCGATCACTAGTCTACATTAAAAAACTGGTCGTGTGGGGCGATGTGACTGTTCCTGTATTTGAAAAAGTATTAATCCCCTGCTTAAGCCTAGTAAAGCCTAGTCCTTTTACCTTTCAATTTGAGTATATGCATGAAAGTTTTCACTTTTGTACTGACATAAGTATTAAAAAAAACTATAAAAGTAGTGATGTATGAGAACTCTGTATGAATAATGAATGCAAGCCAGTGCTCCATTCTCCTCTCCTGCACATCAGACCTTTATATGGTGAAAGTTTTCTGTAGTTACAGACACACACTGATGAGAACTGTGGGGTTACGCGTGTGCTCTCGTCTCAGCTTCACCTTTAACTCATTATGCATTTCAAACCAGCGAGGAACGCCACGCAGATGCAGCGAAGTCCAGGTTTATGCCGATGAAGTACAGCATCAGGTGTAAAGTCACAAGAACAGAGCTGCGAATTTACCCGTTTTGTAGAAAACTTTTTCCTCCACAAGTTGCAGGCGCAAGTAAAACTGTCCATCTGGTTCTTGATCTTTCAGAAAAGCTTATGATCTAAAAAAAAAAAGCTTTATGTCGCTTTAAACATTATTGCAGTTTTTTTTTATGCACTAAAGATATGAAAACTGTATTTTTTAAAGATTTTGAAATGGGCCGTTGTTCTGTGCAGGCGTTTTTCCTGCTTTATCAGGTTCCTCACTATCACTGAGTTCCTGGATCTATCCGATGGCGTCCGTTTTGGCCTTGAGAGGTATTGGGACACTGCGAACGTAATGGGGGTCGGGGGTTAGAAATCAGCACGCCGATAATAAACGGCTCGTCTCAGCATCGGACGCTGTGGAATTTTTCACCCAAACACGAGGTCAGTGAGTGCAGGCAGGGTCGGGACGGGATTCTGTGTGCTTTAGCTTCAGGTCCGTGGCCTTTTTCCTGCACCTTCTCGATCGTGAAAAAGGTTTTAGAGGTTTTCGTTTTTGTTTTTTTACAAACTCGAAACAACTCCAGTACTGCGCATTTGTTCCATTCTCGAGGATCGAGTGACGGGTTAAATATACAACTAAAGACATCGGAGTCGGACCTTTTGACTTCTCCAGAACGTTGATCATTTCAGGGAGAATGAGTGAGAGAGGCAGCTGATGACTGGATAACAACATCGATTAATACCTCCAGACCTGATATGAGTCATTTTCTCATTACTTTGTGCATTAGGTGTTCATGTTCTGGTGCCTTAAGCTTAGATCAGCGTTTTTTTTTTCCCCAGCCTTCAGGGCTTAGTAGTTGCATGTCATGACAAATGCACCACACGCTACCGCTAAAACACACCCTGTTAGGAATGAGAAAAAAAAGCAGATCGTTTGGGAACCATTCCAAAATATTTATTAAGTAGGCGATTAAGCAGGGAAAGAATCAACAAGTATGAAGCTAGATATAACTCTCATTATAATTATTTTCCAAACGCAAGTATTTCCTGAAGAGTGTTTTATTCTTCTTATACCTCAACACCTTGCCAGCAGTTCATAAAAAACTTATGGTTAAATAAAGTTGAAAAGGAGAATGTTAATGAAAGTTATCACTATACAGTAGCGATATATAGTGCTGTGAATAAGTATTTGCATGTATTTGCATGATTTTGCATATTTATCCCTCTTAAATGATTCAGATCATCGAGCTAATTTTAATATTAAACAAAGAAAACCCAATCAAATACATTTTTTGTACAGTTTTTTGTAAGATTGATGATGATTTCATTTATTAAGGGGGGAAAAAAGCTGTCCAAACCTGCATGGCCCCATGTGAAAAGTAATTGCTCTAATATCTAATAACTGGTTTGTTCCATCCTTGAAGGCAACAACTGCAGTCGAGTGTTTTTGCAATAACTGGCAGTGAGTCTTTGAAATCGCTGTGAAAGAATTTCGTCAAAACCTCACGATTTTTTGTTACTCGCGAGGGGTCATGGGACGTAACCCCCGCGAGTATCGAGGTTGCACTTTATATAAATTAGAGCAAAGCTTCTACTAAAAACTTCTGACCAATAAGAATGCATAGTTTATTGTAATTCATTTTAAAATAATTCCTCACACTATCCCGTGTCACCCAGATACGTATGACTTCCCTTTTGAGTCTCTGGGAGTTTTTTTTTCTTTTCTAGCTGTCATTACATCACCTCTTACCTGCTCATTCGGGACAAATGTATACACTCAAATTTGTTCTCCGTCTCTCTGTAAAGCTGCATTGTGACAATATCCATCGTTAAAATTTTTCTTAAAACGGTTTAATAAACGAGTGAATAAAGTTTAAAGCATTTGAAAAACATTTTCGAAGTTTTTTTTTTTCACACAACTTTGCCATTTATTGACGATAAAACAGCATTGAAGCAAATCTTTCATCGAGTAATAAAAACTTTATGGTATTAAGTCAAAGTGTGATTTCTTGTTTTTGTAATAAAAAATGAGGCCACTAAGCATAGCCAAACATCTCCACCAGACCTCACATGCATAGCGTAATCGATTTAAGACTGATTGATCATCTGTGTAACAGAATCTGCTTTACGATGTTTTCTAAGCTTGTTACACACTACATCCATTAACACCCAAAGCTCATCAAGCTGCTCACTGACCTCCAATACAGCACTCATGTGCTTACAGTGGAGTTTAACAATAGAACAGTGGACACGTGACAACAAAATAACAATCCAACACCTGAGGACTTGGGACCCAAACGTTTTAGAAGCGGATATACAACACACACACACACACACACACACACACACACACACACACACACACACACACACACACACACATTTCTGACCTGATAACAAACCTAATCAGAAAAAGAATGTAGGTCGAGGACTACTTTTTTACTTTCCTAATCATGTCAACTGATTATCAGGAGCACAGAGGGAACGGAACTGAAGATCTATAAGAACTCCAGGAGCAGTTTCTCCGAAAATATTAATAGTTTTTTCATTTTTGTTCAAGTTCAGTTTTATTTTAGCGAATTAAAAGCCTTTAAAGCAAAATTTTTTTTTTTTTTTTTTATCTTTGGAAAAAAAAAGATTTCTAGTAGGGAGGCACCGAAATGAAAATTCTTGGCCGAAACCGAAATACCGAAAAAGAGGAAAGCAAAACCTAAAGAAATAATGCCAATTATTATTAATTATTATTTTTTCAATTGCATAAATTAATATGAAAGTTTCAAAGAAACTTTATGAAGATATTTATTTATAGCAAATTGCAACAATGCACAGGATCAAATAAAATTCAAACAATGTCTGTGGTGAAACTGATTGCTGAAATATCTGCAGTTATACGCTTATGGACGTGAGTGGCAACAACATTAAACAGCTGAGGTAAACACACCTCTGAAAAATGTCGTCTGCTCGGTATGGCATAACGGCTCTCAATGTGCTCGATCAAGGTTTTTCCGTAAGCATGCGTTTATTAAACATTTAGAGAAAAAGTCTCTTCACACTGAGACTATGTACTGACTGTATATATAAACATATAGTGACAGACAGATGTAAGATTACAGCACATCAACAGTTCTTTTTCCTACATTACAGAAATATGTCAACAATTTCTATTTTTATTTACTAATTAACACATTTTTGGCCATTTATCATTTCATCGGTTATATTTTGTGTTGGGAAACGCCTGTGAAATTAGTCAGTTTAACTGATAAATCAACTGTTATATAATTGTTAACCTTTTTTAATCTGTATATTATAAAAAAAAAAATATATATATATATATGCAGTGTCGTGTATCACTGTAAAAGTGCGTTAATAAAAACGTCGTTTGTTTGCCAAACAATTGTCAATCCGCTGTTATAGACATCTAATCAACACCTTCTAAATCAATCCAAAGCTACAAATTCAATCAATAAAAGTGAAACTTTACAATTCCTTTTATGGATTGAATCAGCTGGTAAACATACTGGACTCTGTTGCTGCAGGCCGCGGTTTCTGTTTGCGTCATCACAACAAACTGTTTCGGCCGAAAATGCATTTACTTAGTTATTTAGTTTCTAATATCTCAATCTGTATCTAATTTGGCAAGCTCGATACACTGGACAAAAGTTTGTGGACACCCGACCATCCTATGTGTGATTCTTTTCCTAAATGCTGCCACAAGTCAGAAGCATCCACTTGTACAGGTTGTTCTTTGTATACTTTAGCTTTACACTTTGTCTTCACTGGAACTAGGAGACCCCAAAACCTATTCCAGTATGACATTTCCCCTGTGCACAAAACCATCTCCATGAAGATATGCTTTATATGGGTTGGAGAGGAAGAACCTGCTGATGCACCCCAGGCCTCCTCACCTACACCTACATCACTACCTGACTTTACTCACACACTTGTGTCTGAATGAGCACCAATCCTCAAATATAGTGAAAAATCTTCTCAGAAGAGTCGAGGCTATTATAACGGAAAAATGTGGAATGGGACGTGTTAATTTTAATGAACTATAGTAACCCTGTCCTTTCTTTAGTAGTTGACTGAGTGCAGATTCAGTCTTTTTTGGGGGGGGTTTGGGTGGTGGTGGTTTGGTTGCGTAGTAGAACTTTTGCCCTGATGACCCACATAGCACAGAGTTCATGCGTGTCTCTAGAGGTCTGGAATTTGACAGGTAATCATTTTTTAGACCTGTGAAATGACAGATTTAAGGTTCTCGATCTACTTTACGCAGCTGTCGCTCATCCTTTTTAGCCTTTATTATAGTTTGTGAGAATTTGAAGAATGTGCAGAGTTTTTTCGCCAGGTCATGAATTGTCTTCTGTGCGTTTTTTTTTTTCGTATTTATTAAAAAAACAAAACAAAACAAAAAAAAAACATTTTTTAGGTTTGTGTCATCGTTATTTGTGTTTTTTTCTTCTAATTGGTTCTCTTCCGTATTGTTTCGTTCACCGAGCTGCTATTGTACTCCGTTCTGTGCTGTACTGCTCTATTATATTCTGTGGTATTCCCTTCTGTTTTCTTTTTCATTCCGTTTCTTTTTCGTTCCGTATCCGTCTGTTCTCATTTATTCGGGTTTATATTCAATTCAATTTGTCCCGTTTGTTACAATGAACTTTGTCCCAGAGCAGCTGTACAGTATTGCAGACAGTGCAGCTAGAAACCATACTGCCATTCATCAGTTTATCTTTAACGAGCAAAGTGGCAACACTGACGATGAAAAACTCCCTGAGATGGAAACCTTCAGAGAAACCAGACTCAGAAAGGAACCCGTATTTAACTGGGTGACACCGAATGTCCATTTTTTCATATTGTTGAGGTTCTCAAAAGAGGTTCACTGACACTTGAATGTCAAAATGGTGCAGCCTTTTATAGAAGATCATTTATTATAATTACAGTCCAAATCCATCTTTGTGCTTCTTGAGTTCTTCAGTGAATCTCATGACTTTTTTTCTTCTATTCCATTCGATTCAGCACATTTCTGTAATGTTCTGTTAATGTTTTTAATTGTTTTAGTTTCATGCTGTTATTCTATTAGATTCCGCTCTGTTTTCTTCCACGCTTTTTACAGTTTTGTTCCGTTTTATTTAATTCTGTTTTATTTCATTCAGTTTAATTTTATTTGATATAATTCCAGCCTCAGTGCAATTCTGTTCTATAGTGCACTTTTTTTTCTTTATTTTGTCATCTATTTATTTGCTTCGGTTTAATTTATTTTATTTTCTCACATCTTTTTTTCTCTCTCTTTTTCAGTTTATTTGTGTTCTATACTGCACATTCTACCCTATTATAATTTGTTCAGTTTTTACCATATTCTATTCTGTTCACTTGTTTTTTTATCATATTCACTTGTATTACGTTCTGTTTTATTTTATTCTTCTCCCTTTTCGTTCTTTTTTATTTTTATTTTATTTTATTTCGTTCTGTTTGTAAAATATATTAATTATTAATCTTTGTGTGTGAGCGCCAAAGAGAGACAAAAAAGCGAAAGAGAGAGATAGAGAGGGGGGGGGCTCTCAAAAGGGGTGTGGCTTTTATGTAATCTGTCTTTAGGCCACACCCCTATTGTGTGGCTGAGCTGTATATAAGCCGTCATCTGACAGAAGGAATTTTCTTTCCTTGTTTTTCACAAAGCTGCAACAGCACAGGAAAGGTAAGCTGACAGACAGAATACAACACAGCTCAGGGAATTACGTTTTTATTCACGTTTGCTTACTGTTAAACTCGTAAAAATGCGTTTTTAATAGTGTCTAAATATATTCCTAAATACGTCACCACGTAAATAAGTCATGACTCTGGGATAGAACAGTGTAGTCAAGGGAAATATAGTTTCTCCAGGTGACCGGAAAACCGCCTGTGAGTTCGTATGAGAAGATTCAATGCATATATGTTATGTTTTTGAGAGTGTGTGTGTGTGTGTGTGTGTGTGAGATTACGTTAATGATATGTTACACAACTCAGAATGTCTATTTGCAAAAGAAATGACAGGCACGAACAGCTGGAAGCGTTTAAGGAACTTCTGCAGATGTGCAGTCGTGTGCGTCTAATGCGAGTTTGCTTTCCGAGACTAATAATAATCATGCAGTAGCAACAATAATGCTTTGTTAACGCTTATTTATCGAATATTTGTCCATAAATCGTCTACACGTCTTTTATTCTCTTGCAGTTTGTTAGTTTGCGAAATGAAATTTTGTATCACTTTGTTGAAGTTGCATAAAGTGTTGGACTGTTTTGACTGTTTGACACAGACACACAAACACAAACAGGTCAAACACACCCTGTGAATAGCACTCCTATATATATACCTCGTCTCTGTACAGAGGATGTGCCCTGCTCGAAATAGGTGTTCACGTGGAACCCGGATCAGATTTAAGACTGAATTCAGAACCACCACAGGAAAAAAAAAATAACGAACGACACGAAGGAAAGAACAGATGTTTCTTTCTGATACGTCTTTAGCAGTGGTGGTTTTATTAGAAATCTGTACTGTTTATTATGTAGATTGTAAATACAAAAAAATGCAAAAATTGTTAATGCACAAGGCGGGAGACCGAACTGAAACGGATACAAACTTATTTGTAAAGAACTTACTTACTGTGTAGCTCTTCAGCTTAAAGCTTCTCAATGCTGAGACTGAACCTCTCACTTACACATGTATACACTGTGTAAGACTGACTGTGTGTGAGAGAGAGATTAGATTTCTTCTCCTCCGCCCAGCCTTTTTCAAATCCCTCCTCCTTTTCATCACGTGTCTCAAAACGGCTTCAGACTGATGTGTTTATTACACATTTGTTGTACACATTGCATAATAAAAACCTTTTTAAGGAATTCTTTCTTTCTTTCTTTCTTTCTTTCTGTTGTGTATCAAAAAATTAGTAGACAAAAAAAACTATCTATCTATCTATCTATCTATCTATCTATCTATCTATCTATCTATCTATCTATCTATCTATCTATCTATCTATCTATCTATCTATCTTTTTTTACTATATATATATATATATATATATATATATATATATATATATATATATATATATATATATATATATATATATAATGATTGAATCATAGAGAATGTTTAGCACCTGCCTAATATTGTGATATTTGACCCTTATTTCTGTACTCATACTGCACCACCCTCCTGACTGCTTCACGTGTGTCTCCACAGATGCCTGAGTTTGAGAAAAGCACAGTCCACATCAAGGACCCCGAGCGGGTGGAGCAGATCATCTGCGGTATGATTAAAGGAGGCGCTTCCAAACTACAGGTACAGATATCAGATATGAGAGTCAGATATTCATTAGGTTTGCTGTACTAGTATTAATGTACTGTACACTGGTTCTCCTACAGCTTCTGCACCATTCCTTCTGTACTGTGCTACTCTATTTCTACTACTGCTATTCAACTATTATCTCCACTACTGTACTGTTACTAATCTACTACAATACTATAATATACTCATTCTAGTATTTCTGTACTTTAATCTATTGTTATAATATATAAGATAAGATATACCTTTATTCTTTATTTATATATGATATATTCCCTCTACTGTTGTACTATAAGTAATCTACTACTGTACTATATTATAAATTCCTTCTACTACTGTAATATATAATATACTACTATACTATAAAGTACTATTCCTACTACTACTACTGTATTATAACTAATCTCTACTATACTATATTATATATTCCCTTTACTACTGTATTATAACTAATATACTACTGTACTATAAAATACTATTCTAATTCCTACCACTGTACTATAACTAATATACTACTATACTATAAAATACTATTCCTACTACTGTACTATAACTAATATACTACTATACTATAAAATACTATTCCTACTACTACTGTACTATAACTAATATACTACTATACTATAAAATACTATTCCTACTACTACTGTACTATAACTAATATACTACTATACTATAAAATACTATTCCTACTACTGTACTATAACTAATATACTACTATACTATAAAATACTATTCCTACTACTACTGTACTATAACTAATATACTACTATACTATAAAATACTATTCTAATTCCTACTACTGTACTATAACTAATATACAACTATACTATAAAATACTATTCCTACTACTACTGTACTATAACTAATATACAACTATACTATAAAATACTATTCCTACTACTGTACTATAACTAATATACTACTATACTATAAAATACTATTCCTACTACTACTGTACTATAACTAATATACTACTATACTATAAAATACTATTCCTACTACTACTGTACTATAACTAATATACTACTATACTATAAAATACTATTCTAATTCCTACTACTGTACTATAACTAATATACAACTATACTATAAAATACTATTCCTACTACTACTGTACTATAACTAATATACAACTATACTATAAAATACTATTCCTACTACTGTACTATAATTAATATACTACTATACTATAAAATACTATTCCTACTACTGTACTATAACTAATATACTACTATACTATAAAATACTATTCCTACTACTGTACTATAACTAATATACTACTATACTATAAAATACTATTCCTACTACTGTACTATAACTAATATACAACTATACTATAATATACTATTCCTACTACTGTACTATAATTAATATACTACTATACTATAAAATACTATTCCTACTACTGTACTATAACTAATATACTACTATACTATAAAATACTATTCCTACTACTGTACTATAACTAATATACAACTATACTATAATATACTATTCCTACTACTACTGTACTATAACTAATATACTACTATACTATAAAATACTATTCCTACTACTACTGTACTATAACTAATATACTACTATACTATAAAATACTATTCTAATTCCTACTACTGTACTATAACTAATATACAACTATACTATAAAATACTATTCCTACTACTACTGTACTATAACTAATATACTACTATACAATAAAATACTATTTCTACTACTGTACTATAACTAATATACTACTATACTATAAAATACTATTCCTACTACTGTACTATAACTAATATACTACTATACAATAAAATACTATTTCTACTACTACTGTACTATAACTAATATACTACTATACTATAAAATACTATTTCTACTACTGTACTATAACTAATATACTACTATACTATAAAATACTATTCCTACTACTGTACTATAACTAATATACTACTATACTATAATATGCTATTCCTACTACTACTGTACTATAACTAACATACTACTATACTATAAAATACTATTTCTACTACTGTACTATAACTAATATACTACTATACTATAAAATACTATTCCTACTACTGTACTATAACTAATATACTACTATACTATAATATACTATTCCTACTACTACTGTACTATAACTAATATACTACTATACTATAAAATACTATTCCTACTACTACTGTACTATAACTAATATACTACTATACTATAATATACTATTCCTACTACTACTGTACTATAACTAATATACTACTATACTATAAAATACTATTCCTACTACTGTACTATAACTAATATACTACTATACTATAAAATACTATTCCTACTACTGTACTATAACTAATATACTACTATACTATAAAATACTATTTCTACTACTGTACTATAACTAATATACTACTATTCTATAAAATACTATTCTAATTCCTACTACTGTACTATAACTAATATACTACTATACAATAAAATACTATTCCTACTACTGTACTATAACTAATATACTACTATACTATAAAATACTATTCCTACTACTGTACTATAACTAATAAACTACTATACTATAAA
The DNA here is from genome assembly GCF_946808225.1 of Silurus aristotelis. Lineage (NCBI taxonomy): Eukaryota > Metazoa > Chordata > Actinopteri > Siluriformes > Siluridae > Silurus > Silurus aristotelis. Next base: position 17,202,910 of record NC_139595.1, on the reverse strand, counting down.
ATACTATTCCTACTACTACTGTACTATAACTAATATACTACTATACTATAAAATACTATTCCTACTACTGTATTATAACTAATATACTACTATACTATAAAATACTATTCCTACTACTGTACTATAACTAATATACTACTATACTATAAAATACTATTCCTACTACTGTACTATAACTAATATACTACTATACTATAAAATACTATTCCTACTACTGTACTATAACTAATATACTACTATACTATAAAATACTATTTCTACTACTGTACTATAACTAATATACTACTATACTATAAAATACTATTCTAATTCCTACTACTGTACTATAACTAATATACTACTATACAATAAAATACTATTCCTACTACTGTACTATAACTAATCTACTATACTATAAAATACTATTCCTACTACTGTACTATAACTAATATACTACTATACTATAAAATACTATTCCTACTACTGTACTATAACTAATATACTACTATACTATAAAATACTATTCCTACTACTGTACTATAACTAATATACTACTATACTATAAAATACTATTCCTACTACTGTACTATAACTAATATACTACTATACTATAAAATACTATTTCTACTACTACTGTACTATAACTAATATACTACTACAACATTATACAATACTACTACTACGGTGCTAACGTATCGACTACTACACTATAATATTTATTTATATTTTTTATATTTATATTGAATTTATATTTATTTCCTTTAGCACATTTTCATGATTTAGTACTCTCTTTTTTTTTTGTAATAAAGTTCAGTATAATTTTACATCATATAATTTTTTTTGTTTGTTTGTTGTTTTTTTTAATCCAGTATTCACTTTTAAATCTATAGGTTGATTTAACCGGTTATCAGGAAGTACGGTCGAACCTAGGGATCGGTATCTGTAAACGCCACTATTGGTTGAGCTGTAATATAAAGGATATGCCATAAATATTCAATTTTGTATTCATGTACTGTGTACTGTATTAAAGAATCAGGTTAAAACTGAATGATGAAACCTGGTGATTACGATCTTTATTTTAATAAAATTAGATTTTTTTTTACAAATGTATTAATCAATTACAATATATATATATATATATATATATATATATATATATATATATATATATATATATATATATATATATAATTTTTATTATTTTTATTTTTATTTTTTTTTTCACAATCAGTATACAATTTAAGAGCAGTAACAATGCTTATAAATAATTTAAAAGCTAAATCTTTTTTTTTCTTCTAGATAATCACAGATTTTGACATGACGTTAAGCAAATTTTCAATCAACGGAAAACGCTGCCCGACCTGCCACAGTAAGTCAAAGCCGCACGACACCAGGACAGAAATCTAAATCGCTAAATGCAGAAGGAATGCCATTTTTCACAGGATAGTTGATCATCCTTTCACATTTTCCTCAGACATAATTGACAACTGCAAGCTAGTCACGGAGGAATGTAGGCAGAAGGTGAGCAGTAAAGCATGTCTCAACTCCTGTACCTTCTCCTAATTCCTGCAAGAGAATGTGATGTATGAATCATGAAACTTTGTTTTGTTTTCAGCTGTATAAGCTAAAGGATACGTACTATCCTATTGAGATCGACCCACATCTCACCATGGAGGAGAAATACCCCTTTATGGTGGAATGGTGAGTGGAGCTCACATTTAACACAACACAAGGCTAAATCAAGCAGAGAGAAAATTCGAGCATATGTTCCCTATAAAAGCACATCACGTAATATTTCTTATTATTATAATACAGCAGCAAAGTTCACACCGAATACGAGTTAGCATAAAGAAAGATACATCATAGCGATATTTAATTCGACGAAGCATTTAATTGAATTTTTTCCATCGCAAAATGCAGCGTAGTCATATCAGATCAATGAGATAGCAGCTTTAAATTGTTAATGTTTAATTGCTAAAAATTAAATCGAAAGCTACATCTGATTTTGTGTGATAATGCCTACTGTTAAAAAACCTATAGAAATCAAATTCCACTAAATGTTCAAGCTCTTTTCAACACACACACACACACACACACACACACACACACACACACACACACACACACACACACTGTGTTTGACACTTTCACTGCATTCCTCTGTTCTATTAGGTATTTTAAATCCCACACATTACTGGTGGAGCAGCGTTTAGAGAAGGACAAACTTCCCGAGGTGGTCAGAGAATCGGACGTCAGCTTACGGTACGGTGGTCACACTGTCATACGTCGTCCTAAAACCTGAATTAAGCTGTTAATAAATACGTAAATAAAAACCAGTATAAAGACAGTGGGTGTTATTTGAACCTACCATTGTACATTTAATCCCCATTTGCTGTTATAATACCCTCCAGTCTTCTGGGAAGATGTTTGACTAGCATGCTTGTGAAGATTCATTCAGCCACATGGGTGTTAGTAAAGTCAGGTACTGATGGGGGTGAGGTGAAAAGGCCTGGGGTGCAGCCAGCATTCACATTCATCCTCAAGGTGCTCAATAGGGTTTATATCAGTGCAGAATATAGCAGAATCTATCTATAGCAGAAGATCTTTCACTCTAACCCATGTAAAGCATATCTTCATGGCGCTGGCTTTGTCCACAGGAGCATGGTCATGCTGAAACAGATTTGGGACACCTAGTAGAAGCGAAGTAAAAAAATGTAAATTTCATTGCACCTAAAGACGTCCTATACAATTGTGCGCCTCCATCATTGTGGTAACAGTTTGAGGAAGAACCACACGTGTTTGGGAAGGTCTCAGTATCTCAGTACCTTTCTCATTATAGTGTATCTAATATTTTGTTAGATTTGACCTACTGCACTTTGCATTGTTAAAAGTATTAAGATATTAGACGTATTCAAATTCCAGAGAATGAAACAAATGCTCTGGAAAAGTGACGTGTAGCTTCCACGTCACTTTTTTATTTTCCAAAATATCTTGTTTTCTTGAAACATCTTCCCTGAAGTTACGGTAATTACTACTCTTTAGATGTTGGTTCAATCCTGTGTTACTGCTTGATGTTCACTGTGTTTGTGCGTGTGTGTGTGTGTGTGTGTGTGTGTGTGTGTGTATGTATCACAGGGAGGGTTATGAGCACTTCTTTGACCGTCTTCATGAGCACAGTGTTCCTGTGTTCATCTTCTCAGCGGGGCTCGGAGATGTGCTCGAGGAGATCATCAGGCAGGCTGGAGTTTATCACCCCAACGTTAAAGTCGTCTCCAACTTTATGGACTTCGATGAGAACGTTAGTATAAAATAGAAATAATTTATTGTCATGGTAATAATAATACATTTGTTCTAATTATGTCCATAGCAAGTCTGGTTCACTCAGAGATGTGTGCAAGACAAGAACCTCTAGCATTTAAATCATAAAAAAATGCATGTATTTATTAATATTTTGCTTATCAATTTTTACATTTTATGAAAATGCTGTGTGAATTACTTTATAATGTTTAAATTCTACTTTAAAGTCCACTATACGATATATTATATATTAGTCCATTCTATTTTACTGTCCATTTAAAATAAAAAGTTGGTCTAATAAAACTAGTTATTACAATAATTTTCGAATGAAAAACCAATAGCATTTAGAAAATGTTTTTAACTACTTAAAAAATAAAATAAAATGTAGAAATAAATATCATATTGTAAGAAGTGTAGCGTTTTTCCGGTTCTGGAGAAGTTACGAGAGCGGCCTCTTGAGGTGATACATAGAGAGCGCTATAATATATTTGGTGTTTATAAATTATTAAATATTTATATGAATTTTTATTTAGCACAATTCAGGATTCAGTACTGTTTTAAATTTTTTTTATTTTTGTAATAAACTTCAGTGCTATTTTACATAGAAGTATTTTTTTTACATGTTTTTTTTTTCTCCCCTATCCATTTTAAAAACGAATCAAAAATTGGTAATCGGTTATCGGCAATATGGTACGATCCAACCTAACAATTTCTATCGCTAAAAATGGAAAAAATCGGTCGACCTCTACAATTTAGTTGTGTAAAGTATTTACGTAGACAAACAGTACAGCTTTGTTTGTAATGTTATATGCTGACTGTGGAGGCGCTGTTTTCCCGCAGGGTGTCCTGAAAGGCTTCAAAGGCGAACTGATTCATGTGTACAACAAGCATGACGGCGCGCTGAGGAACACCGACTACTTCAAACAGCTGAAGGACAACAGCAACATCATCCTTCTGGGAGACTCACTCGGAGACCTTAACATGGCCGACAGCGTCCCCAACGTAGAGAACCTCCTGAAGATCGGCTTCCTCAACGATAAGGTCTGCTCACTTTTTTCCAAAGCGTGCATTTCTGGAATAAAGTGTCGTTCTCAGAGTATTTACAATTTTTTTTGTTGCAGGTCGAGGAGCGCCTGGAGAAATTCTTGGACTCTTATGATATTGTTCTCGTGAAGGATGAAACCCTTGAAGTGCCCAATTCTATTTTACAGAAGATCTTATAACTGTAAAGAGACTTTTATTGGATTACTAGTCGAACACATGCACGCACAAGCCATACAAACCCTCCATCACGATCCGTTAACATCCTAGACGTCTCCCGTGTGTCTGTGTTGGGGTTTTGTCCCATTGTTTCTATTTTTAAGTAAAGAAAAAAGAGACCGTGTTGGATATCTCTATATAAGCAAATGTGTTTTAATGTGTACATTAGTAGACTTGTCAATGTATTATTTTTTATATTGTATCACTTAAGTTCACACGCAATAATAATTGGGATGGAAGGTGAAACCAGTCTTTAACTAGACTGTACACATTATTTTTTATAATTATGCAGGTGGAAAATGCAGTGTACTACAGTAATTTTTGTACAGACTCCAGGTGCTGTACAATATTTGTTGCTCCAAGTATTTGTGCCTGTACAGTGGATGTGATCTTCCCTGGAAACACTCCCAGGCTTTGACAGTTCCTCAACCTCAGCTACATCACTCAAGGACGTTTAACTGTACCATTCGTACAGCTTTTTTGTTGCATCCTGCAGGATTTCTATCCGTTCATTCGAGATTAATGTTACTCGTTACATCCGTTGTATAGCTCCTACCAGGAAGTTTACATAGTTTCTAGAGAAATGAAACAAAAAAGATCCATGACGTTTACTGTACACTGTAGTTTCCGCCTGTTTTTTTCTTTTTCTTTCATGTGTAAAATAAATAGAACATTTTAAAATATAAAATTTTTATTTACAATCTATATGTATATGCCCATGGATATGAATTCCATGCTAACTATATCACAGCAATACAATATATCCATCAACAAATGAATGTATTGGACATTTCTATCACCTTGTTCCAGGTGTAGTTTAGGCCTGGTTTCGGTGTTATTTTCACGACCTAGAATGATGGTTCGTTTAAATAGTGCTGACACAGCTAAACACTGGGAAAGCTTCAGAAAAACAAGCTTTCATTCGTTAATTATCTGTAGCGTCAGCATTTAAAAAAAAAAAGTTGGACCTTTTTTGTTATCTTCACACAATCGTTAAGGAAGTGGATCGGCTTCGACTTGCACTACCATGACGTTGGGGAAGACGTGTTCTCGCGGCCCGCCGTACAGTGCTGCTCATTTGCATGTTGCTTTTCTTGTTTTCAAAAAGGTTTGTCAATAAATGTAGGCAATAATAACGACCACTTTTTGTTATTATTTAAAATGTGGAGGTCTAAAAGAGTTAAACAAAATTTTTCATTGATGCATATCAGTGTTTTTTTCTTTTACATTGACTCACAGTTGAACATGTACCACATATCTCTCTTTATGTACCATATATCTCCCTATCTAACTAAAACATTTCTAAACAACCCAATCCGAGATCTGTGTGTACCTCGAAAATGTGGTTTTGCACGATTAATATTCACATTCTTTCCAAAACTGAATATTTCTTTTATTGTTTGTTCCAGTAACAGCTTATTCACAACATCAGGATAAATCAGGCACACGAGTTTGAACACATTTTAAATAAAGGAAGCCGCTAATTCGGATTTGCCACCATAGGGGCAAACCAACAGCCTTCTGTCCTTCTCGTATCAGCTTGTGACGGACCTGAATACAGGCCTTGGTGCTTTCCACGCTTCCTCCACACCCACGTAAAAAGACGTCGGCTCATAGCTTTCCCGAGGATGTGGGTCTCGACGTGGTTCATAAATAATTGCTTATTAGTCGATTTCCATGTACGGAAAGTTCACTCAAACGCTCGTACGCAGCCGCAACGTCGCCGGCTATTTAACAATACAGTACTTTTTTTTTCTGTGAGCTTTTAACAGTCGTGTTAGTGCTTCTCTTCAGGCACAGCATATACAAAATAAACACATCTAAATTAACAAGTAAATACATAAATAATTCATTTAATCGACGTTAATAAAATTAGCATTTTTCTGTGTACAAGTCCTTTTTTGTTGAATGCCTTCCATTGAGTGTCCAGTTGGCGTCTTTCCTGCAGTTGGAGGTCCAACGTGAACTGAACACGAGCTGCTCGTGCAGTAAACAAGTTGGGATGAAGGTGGCGCAGTCTGTGCGATGTGCTCAGGGTTCACGCTAATCCTGTCCCGCTATCCCGATACCTGAAGAGTAACACAGGCCCACCATTCCCACCGTGTTAGTTTTTGGGGGGGTGTCTTTGGCTACTCGCCTGCATGCAGGGACGCCGGAGTCACTCGGGTCACCGGCCTGGGCAGGACATGGGTTTTATGCACTGGCCCTGGTTGAATACCAGATTAGCAGGGCAGTGGCAGCCGGCAACGCAGGGTCTCGTGCACGGTCCGATCTCATTCCAGTTGTCGCAGGTTTTGGTGCAGCCGGGGCCGCAGGTGTCGTACACGGCGCCGTGTCTGCATTGCGTGGCTGCACAGAAAGAGAAGCAAAAATGTTAGTTCTCGTTTGGACTTGTATTAGATACTGCTAAATCGAATATTTTTAGGGGTCAAAGGGTAAAATCTAGAATCTAAAAAATCATACAAAAAAAGCAGAGTAAACATAAAAGTATATCATGAATTAACACAGCACAGGTGACCACAATAAGATAGATAAAGTTGTATCTATCGGTGGATCTAATCTTTTTTCTCGACATTTTGAAAACCATAAACAAAAGACTCGCCACAACACCTGTGGCCTTATTTGCGCAATTGGAGTAGTTAAAAAGAAGGTTTTGGGCTCAATCAGTGTTTGACTCATTAATAGATCAGTGTGCTGAAAGTCACATTCGAGTCTTTTCACATAAAGTTGTTTAAGCAAAGATGATAACAGGAACATTATAGTCATAATAAATCATAGCTCTTTGGATACTTAAGTACATTTGAAGGCAAATACTTTTGCAAATATGTTTAAAGGGACAATTTTACTTTTACTGGAGTCACATTTTACTCTCTACTTTAACTCAACTACATGGTTTGTGTACTTCATCCACCACTGCAATAAGGTAATAATACAAAGACTGGTTTCTGATCAAAACAAAGACCAAAATCATCGAACGTTGCAAAGGGAAATCTGTGAGACACGTTCATCAGGCAAAGAAAAAAATTTATGAATTATTAAAAATTTGAAAGCAATAAAACAAAGATTTTTGATTTGTTTCACCAGGAGATAAAATCAAATGCAAGTTTTGATTGGATGACCTTTTTTTTTTTTTTTTAAGTAAACTTGGTTAAAGTTTTGGGTTACTGACCAGTGCCCATATCAATCTGCTACTCTTGTGCCCTTGAACAAGGCCTTTAACCCTCTATGCTTCTGGGGTGCTGTATCATGGCCGACCCTGCGCTCTGACCCCAGCCTCCAAACATTGCTGATATGCGAAGAAAGAATTTTACTGTCCTGTAATGAACATGTGATAGGATACGCATCTCGATGCATACGATTACCCCGATTACGCTGCAGTGAGATCTGAGTTCGATTTAATTCGACACAATATGATGCGATGGAAAAAATATGATGCTGTACAATTCACAATGGTGCAGATTGTTCGCTGTTATTTCTTTGGTTCAGACAGACAGCAAATCATAAATGTACTTTTAAATTACTGACTTCTGACACATGGCACTTTCACAAACAAGCCTTTGTAGTGAAAAAATAAAAAAGATTCAATAGAAACCAGATGTTCTTTTCCTGTTGTGTCTGCAGGAAGACACAGCTCTACCTCTGCCATGTTAATCTGTATTCTATGTGAGTCTCAGGACGCGCCTCGGTCTCCATAGTGTTGCGGTTCGTCATATTCACGTAGCAGCATCGGTGCTGAGAGAACGCACTCGAGAAACAGTTTAGCGGCGAGAAATTGATCTACATATAAAATACTGGTTACAAATTATTGGTCACTTTTATTATTTTATTTAAATTATAATGGTAAAGCGCGTCCACTAATAATTATATATAAATAAATCAGGGATTTTACTGATGCAAATATGTTAAAATTAATGTTTCGTGATACAAATGCCAACTTGTATCCGATGCACACTTCTTTAAATCGTTAAATTTTGATGATGAATCATACCATCCATAATATGTGACGGGTAAAAAGCCTCTTTCTTTCTTTTTTCTAACAAGACCCAATGCTCCATTTGATTCTGACCAAATTTTTGCAGTCTCAAGTCTTCTTTAAAGCAATCTATAAACATTCAGAAATGATATTCCTGATCTCTTTGGCCTGTTCCTACTGTCACATCATCCAAAATGAAACACTCCTTCTAACAGAGCTTATCAGTGAGAAATAAGAGAAAAATAGGACTTAAATGCACCTCAAGAGTCATTTCTGATTTCCTTTAGTATCTCATACTTACTCATACAAGACTGTTCAGGCCTCCAGAGCACAGGCGCTCCCTCTCTCGCACACGCCCTGCTGTAGGCGATAAAGGACTCGCAGTAGCAGTTCTTATGCACTGGGCATTCACACATGTCCGTAACACACGACCTGAACAGAGACAATACTTAAGGAATTAATTACAAAAATGATAGTATTATTAGATTACACAAATCCAGAATCATACTCCTAAAATGTATGGCTTGTGCTTCAAACCATGGAACAAGAGCAGCATCTAGTGTTTAGGAGAATAATTACACCTAGGTTTTTGATCACTGAAAGAAAACTAAATTTTATTCCTCCCACACCATGTAAAGAGCCTGATGGCTTATTTGCCGTTTCCGTAGAAATTTTCGCTACAGGGTCGGGTTGCAAGCCCAACACCCACCATCCTCCTCCTGCAGCCGCAGAGTGGCAGCCTGGTACGGGTGGGACTCAAATCCACAACCTCAGAGCCAAAGTCCAATTCCGTAACCCTCTAGGCTATGACCTCACCACACATGCATATATTTTATACTTATTTTGAGCATTTGTGCATGAATATTTCATTAGCAATTGACAGCTAAAATCCTTTAATGCATTGCACTAATGTTTTAAACTGAATCCTCATCGATTTAAACCAAGCTCGAAGCAGAAATTGAATTTTAACCTCGATTTTATTAGCTAGCTCCTGTCTGTGACATTTATACACTGGTTTGCAGAGGGATGGAGCTTTTTAGGAATCAAGAGTTGACATTATTTAAATATACACAAGTAATATTTTAGCCTGCACCAGTGTTTGTGCATAATAAATTTGGATAGTAACGCTAGAAGTGATAATGAAGGCAACCTGGTTATTCTCTTTTTTATAATAGCATATGAGTAATCAAAAGACTTGACAATTATTTGACTAGTATTAATATTATTTTTGCCTTCGGTAGTGTTTTTGCATTACAAATGCAGATTTACTTAATAATGCTTGCAACAATAACGATAGCAACTCATATTTCAGCCTTGAATGTTCCTAAACTGTATGTTTGTTTGGTGCAGGAGACACCAGACCTCTATATAAACCAGTCATAGTAATAATGCTAATAGTAGCAATTAGTAAATATATTTTTTATTATCTTTAAATAGTAATTTTTTCAAATTACTATAACGCTAGTTCACATTCTAGCCTGTATAATCTATAATCTACAGCTTCTGCATGTTTAGCCTGGTTAATATGATAGTAGTTAATGTTTAGCTTGTTGAGTATCATGCTAGTTCATATGATAGCATGTTTTTGTTTTTGTAGAATGCTGGTTAATCTTCTGGTTTTATATATTTTATATATTGTAAACATTGTTCACATTTAATCCTTTTATAACAGAGTTCATATTTTGACTGTTTGCTATGATACTAGTTAATAGTTTAACCTATTTAATAGTTTATCTGTTTACTGCTATACTATGTTTCAGCCAATTGTAAATAATTAAGCATTAGGTAAGAGCATAGACAGACAGTCAGACAGATATACAGACAGTCAGACAGACAGACAGACAGACAGACAGACAGTCTAGCACAACTACAGAAAAAAGTAGAGACTGCATAAGTATATTATGTGGTACATCAGTTACAAAATTAGATGTTTTCTACCCCAAACAAATAAACATATAACTATGTTTTTGTTTTAGCGAGGCAAAAATGGGTCACCTATAGAAGGGGGCAAAATCGACGGCAGAGTGGCACTTCTGGAACTCCCAGGATTTGAGCTTGTGGCAGGAGCGGTGTGCACGAATCTTCACCTTGACCGAGCCGGGGCAGAGGGATGGCGTGGGCCTACGGGGAGGCTGCTCACACACCTCATTACCATCCACACGCCATGAATCTGCAAACTCGTCCACGTCGTATTTGAACTGACCATCACTTCCCACCGAGTCATCCCGCCTGTGACCATTGTAGTTACCACACAGACCACAGAGACGATTCTTTAGATGAGGAGCGGCGACTACTTCCACCAGACTGTCACCATCCCATGTGATCTCCAGACCTGACACACACACATACACACACATACAGGAATACACACATTATTACACAACACCATGACATTTATTGTCATAAACAAAAATATTTTAATTGTTAAACGAAGACAATGCTTATTTAAAAATGCTTGGAAAAATATTTTAATGAAATTTAACTCGATCTATCACTTCCTCACTTTTACTTTTACATTACTTCACAATTAGATGTTTTAGGAAATAACAACAAAAGATTATTGATTGGTCTAGTTAATGTATAACAATAATCTTTTTTGGAAATGGAGATAGATTTGTTGTATATATTGTAGAATAAAATATTTTGTATGCATAGAATGCACATTAAAGCTAATATAATAATAATACTAATAAAAAAGATTTAATAGACTTCCCTTTAATATGGACATCCTAAGAAGCCATGCATTATAATATTGGACTTGGACAATTTTCCTGGACGAATGCCTAGAACATAATCAAGGACCTTTATACATATGGCTCAGGTGTCACATGCTAGGACACAGGTTTTCTGTCAGCTCAGTGTTCGGCATTTGTTCAGTCTAAAAAAAGGACAGAAGTGTACCGGACTGGACCCCTGGACTGGTAGTGGTATTTATAGCTTGTATTTATCAAGCTTGGTGTGAAATGATGTAATATATCCCATAATTAGCACCTCCTCCCCTCTTGGTCCTTACCTATGATGGTGGTGAGTTTCAGCAGGTATCCATCGAGGTCGATGTGGACGCCGGTGCTGTGGAACGGCAGAGCGACGCGAGTGCCGTTCTGCCGCACTGTTAAGTGTTGGTGCAGGCTCACGGTCATCTCCGGCATACGCAGCTCCACCGACTTGGTCCAGGAGAACGAGCGTGTTTTTCGAGCATCATTCTTCACCAACACAGTGAAGCCACTCGCTGACGTGCAGTCCTTGGTCAGGACATACTGACACGTGCCCTGGAAGTTAAAGGTGCGTCCGTCGAACGTGTTGTAATGGGGGTCGCCAAATACAGTACACACACCTGGTTCTGAAAAAGAGAGGAGAATACGTTATCGGGATGTTACGCCGTTTGACACAAACATCAGTTTCAGGCTGACCTTATCGTTTCATTTAATTTAATTTGCTGTTTTGTTTGCCCTTCACTCATGCCTTAGATTGGCATTTTTTTTTTTCCTATAGTAGGTCCATTATTTGAGAGGAAACATGACCGTGGTTGGTTTTTACCACACACTGGAGAATTGTGCACGGCGGATCTGATTGCACTGGAAGTTAACATGAGACAGACTTCAGCTGCCTGTCCTTTTGACCTTATCTTAAATGTAAAAAAAAAAAAAGTGAGTGATGTGATGTGACATGACTATAATTTAATATATCTATCAACCTACTACAGTAAGTACCAGGCTTTATTTTTTTGATGCATTGTGGTAGCTTACTGTAAAGTATCAAAGCATTAATTTACACAAATACTACCACCATTATAGGGGTCTCAGGGCTACGAGGGTTGTTATAATAATGATCATTTTACGATCAGGCTACAAGTTATGCTTTTTTTATGATTAGAAGTGTACGTTTCACCACCACCATCTTTCTGTATAATAATAATAATAATAATAATAATAATAATAATAATAATAATAATAATAATAGCAGTCACCAGAGAACAGTAGTAAAGTATTTATTTTGAAACCCTTAATCAGCTATACAGTTACTAATCAGGCTAATTGTTATATTAAAACTTACTACAGACACAGGAATGAATAACAGTGTCGTCCCCTGCGTGGGACCGTATTATAGCTACTATTTTACATCAAAACACGCTAAGGAGCTTTTACTTGAATGAAGCAGTAGCCTGGCTTTTATACGTATGTTCTATTTGTCTGAAAATTCAGTATATCCAGTTCACTAATTAGTCTTCTATTGTAGTGTTGCCTTTTTAACGATCACAGTGGAAATGATTATGGTCTTTGAATCAATAAAAACTGCTTTTTGTGCAGCATGTCCTAAGGGCAAAGGCGGGATAATGGTGAAGGTAAACTTACTCACTTTCAGTGCAAACAGGACAGCAGCCAGTCCGGTTCAGTATCTTATTCTGCAATAACACACATAGCATTCGGGGGGAAAAAATGAGCACCGTTTTATAGACAAAGTCCAAACATATAGAGTCACACGAACAGACATAGTGTCTCAGAGCCCCAGTGGAAGCGGATAGATTGTTTTAAATACCATCAGAAATGCACATCAAAGGTCCCTTCCCCCATTCTTACCCACCGATCCCTTCCGCCCCTCCAGCCCAAAAACACAACACACACATCGAGCCATACACTCAACCGGAACCATGGTGCATTCAGCGTATACAAAGGGCTGTGGTTTGAGAGAGCATCTAAATATAGAGGGCTGTTTCTTTGCTGTCAGTCAAACACAAGGCAAAGCAGTGGAAAGGCTGTTCGTGTTGTCTGGCTGTCCCCTAAATCAAGGACAGGTGTGTGCTGGGAAATATGCAGGATGGGTGAAAATCAGATATCTGGTTGAGTAGTGGAATTGCCCTTGGCAAAGATAAATCACAAGCGCAGAGAGAATAAATCACGACAGTGTATAAGTTACATCAGCATACCACACAGGAGGATATTCCCAACGTTAGTTAGTTACAGGCTGTAATTCTGCTAAGAGGCTGATGTGATGGGCGGTGAACAGATGGTCAGGGTTAGAGAGATAGGATTTACAGATCTTACTGCGAAGATCCATTATTCCAGACTGAATGTCACATAACATGGCTGGTCATGTCCAATGTCAGTAGCTTGCCAATGAAATGAGGTTTGAATAATGCATTATTCCATAATAGGACTTATGTGGGACAAACTATCACTTACACACATATATATGTAGAACTTCAAACAGCATTGTATTTCAATCTGTTTTATGTTCGTGATATCTTCTCAGTCACTGCTTATGTTTTGTTATAGATATGTTAGCAAAGAAGGCTAGGATGGAAATCAGCCCCGGTTTGGCTTCTTCATACAGTTCTGTGTGTTTTTCTATTGGTGGTGCTGTAGTGCTCGTTTTGTTGAAAAGTCGGAATCGTGTGTTAATATTGTGTGTGTGCATGTCGGTTTGTCTGTACATGTTTAAGTTCCTCACCGCAGGACAGCTGGTCACTGGCACACAATGTTTAGGCTGACACTCGATGGTCCCCTTTACACAGGTGCATAATGTGCAGTTCACAGATGACCAGTGATCCCCATCCTACAGGAAGAGAGAGAGAGAGAGAGAGAGAGAGAGAGAGAGAGAGAGAGAGAGAGAGAGAGAGAGAGAGAGAGAGAGAGAGAGAGAGAGAGAGAGAGAGAGAGAGAGAGAGACTATTAATGGGTATCCAACAATAATGTGTCTATTAATACATACATTCATCAATTCTAAATGCACTCATGTATCCTATCCTATTTCTATCCTTCAGTTTCATCATTTACATACATCAGTCCATCTGTTCATCTGTCCAATCATTGCACCCCAGTTAGACATTCATCTATATTATCCATCTATTCATACATCCACCAATTTAGCTTCCAGCAATCTAATCACTATTTATAGTCAATATATCCATCTATCCATCCATTCATCCATCCATCCATTCAGTGAGTTCAACATTCCCCACTGTCATTCATCCTCACTTGTTGCATCCATATTTGCATTTCATCTATAGGATCCATCCATCCATCCATCCATCCATCCATCCATCCATCCATCCATCCATCCATCCATCCATCCATCAGCGATTCTATTCACCATTTATTGATACTTTTATTCATCTATCAATCTAAACATTGCACCACCAGTTAGTCATCCATCCGTAATTAGTACACTGTATATCTTTTAGTTTCCGGTCCATTCATATATTCATTCCAGCATTTATCTATTCATCTATTTGTTCATTTATAATCCTTCTATTTATAGTTTTTCAACTAATTCTCTCACAATCCTTTCTTTCCCCTACATAGCAATCCATTCATGTAAACATATCTATAGAAATTCATCTGTCCTCTCATTCATCTTCCTTTCTACCCATCCATTTAATTCAATCATTCATAAACAAATCCATCCTTTTATCCATTCATCATCCCATTCACTTATCTGGTTATTCAACAATTCATTCATTCGTTTGTTCGTTCATTCGTTCATTCATCCATCCATTCATTCATTCATTAATTCATCCATCCATTCATCCATCAATCCATCTTTTCATCCAGTCCCCTTATACATATTTCCAGTTCTCACCCTGTAAATCTTGTTTTTGACTCTGCAGTATTTGATGTCCTCTGTCTTTAGGTAAGAGAGACACTCAGGGCAGCACTGGTCACTCTGGCAGCTTCCTGCTAGTGAACAGCGTTTCCTACACACTACTGTGGAGTCCAGACAGGTGCATGTTGTACAGTTATCCAAGCTGAAGGATGTATCATTCTCATAGACCTCACTATGGAATAAGCAGCTGCCCAGAGACAAGTCGAACACCTTCCTCTGACCTGGGGAAAGATAAGCACGCTATCTGTGATGCTTTAGGCTCAATGATGGAAATGTAAAATTAAGCTGTGTGTAGACATATGAGAAGCTTACCCTGGCACCTGGGACAACACTGTCCTGGAGGGGTGTGACTCAGATGGGAGGGGCAAGACAGGACAGGACACACCTCCCTATGGCACATTGTTCGGCTTCCCTGAGAATGGCATAGTGTTTAGTGTCCGAATATTGGAATAAACTTTTGGATGTACGTTTTAATGTGGACGTTTCTAATGGATAAATAGTGCCATGTTAAGCAGAAATGCACATGTCCTGCACATGACTATGAGTAATGAGCTGCGGTGTCATTAAAAAAAAAATACCATTCATCATAAAGGCCATAGTGGAATGCTGTAACTTTTTTTTTCATCTTCCAGTGTTTTATCTTTACAGTAAAGCTAACCAGGTCTCAAAGCTCTACGTCCCTGCAGTGTGCGAATGTGCACAGGAATGTTAGGACTCGAGGTGGAGTGAATGACTCATCCAAACCCATGTAGAAGGTTTTAACACTGGCTTCATTAAAATGACCAAACAAAGCCATGGAGAATATAAACCAAAGTCTCTCAAGAGCCAGAAACCAGCATCCAAAATAAACCGTGTTTGGAGAGCCTCCACAGGCCAGCGGTGTAAGCCATACTCCTGTACTTCCACTAACCCAGACACACACACACACACACACACACACACTCTCTAATTGCCTGGGAAGCACAGTAAAGGCCTTAATGTGTTTATCCGCAAGGTTTATTTATTGTTAAAGGGTGGTGAAACAAGTCCAGTGGCTCCCTAGAGGACCAAAGACAAACCCATTAGTTGCAGATCTCAGAGCTCGGTCAGATACCGCAGGAGATTTAAAAACATGAACAAGTATGCCTCTAGCTATGCTTCAACCTCAAAATTAGTGCATCTGTAAGATAGAGAGTTCAATTTGATCCGAGAGCAAACGTGTATTAGGAACACGTGTGCGTTAAAAGCTATAAAGCGTGCCTGTTTGTCTGGAGAAATTCAGGAATGCTGCTTTGTACCGGAGATTAGAATCGCGTGCAGATGTCTTTTGGGAAGAAATGACAATTTGCAGATATGACTAGCGGGAGTACTCACGGTGCATGTGCATTTGATGCAGGGCTTTCCCTCGGGGTGAAACTCTTCCCTTTCTTTATACAGACAACCCTCGAAAATACAACCTGTGCACAAGGAAGATATTTAAAAAAAAACGTGTATATTTAAAGAAACCAAGATATTACAATCTAATACTTTCCCAGAGACACACACACTCACCTGGGCAGGAAGGGCAGCATTTCTTGGGATGGATTTTGGGGTTTTTGCAGGGGACCACACACTGCATTTGTGCTTCGGTTATTACACCTTCCTGTCCCGAACACAACATTAAGACATTATATTTACCAGGGTTGGAAACACACAATTATATAGGACGTCTTTGGATGCTGTAGAAACCCCGAGCATGACAATGCCCTGCTGCACAAAGTCAGCTTCATGAAGATATGATTTACATGGGTTGGAGTGGAACATCTTGAATTGCCTCTGACCTCAACCCTATTAAACACCCTTGGGATAAATTGGACCTTCACCCCAGGCCTCCTCATCTCACCTACATCAGTTCCTGACTTTACTAAAGCTCTTGTGGCTGAGCATATATCACATTTTCATTTTCCCAATAATTATCTCATTCCTACAGCTGAAAAGTTGTTCAGCTTGGTTGTGATGGGATTAGAACTCATGACCTTCTGAGCAGAAGTCCAACATCTATCCACAGCCACATTTCAAAATGTATTGAAGCATTTTCTCAGAAGATATTCTCAGATAATATAACCAAAATGTGGAATGTTCAAAGATCATTCAAGGTCAAAATGAAATGAAATGCTTCTTTGAAACTCACATTTGAATATTATTTCAATTTCTTTTTTTTACTTTGTTTCTTTAGACCGGACTCATACACATCAAAGCTGTACGTCCGCTCACACTGAAGGATCACGTTGCTTATTTAGTGAATATGAAGCGCTGCTATATTTTTGGCACTCTTTTTTTTCCCTTTGAAGCTGCTAGTAATCCAGGAAAACAATGAGAGCTATAACCTGAGGTGTTTCCGAAATGGTATGAATGACAAATAAATAAAAATGAACTTTTAGTAGCCAATTTTAAAATCCTATATTTTATTATTTAAAATCGTTTTTGGTCACTAGTCATTTTTCATAAAGCAAACTAATTTCATTTTTCATTTCATCTTCTCCCGCTTATCCGTAATTCGGGTCGCGGGGGCAGCAGTCTAAGCAGATTCCCCAGACACTTCTCCGTGTCCAGGGATCGGGCTGTCAAGGCCCCCGCCTTCGACTGCTGCCCGATCCTTTCAGCACCGGTCCCTTACGGTCCCTCCTGCAGGTGGTGAGCCCACGGGAAGGCAAACTAATTATGCTTATTAATATTAATTTACTTGCTATTTGCCTTTTCAACTTCGCATAAATCCTGTCATTCTGCCTATTTTGTAGGTACATGTTTTATATTTACTGCATACCATAGAGTAAAAAAAAAAAAAACTTTTTTACAGTGTAGCACTTTAAAATTTGCTTGAAACCCTCACAAAAGAAAATCGACTTTTTAGTTGTATTCATTTGGCAAAGCAACTAGACAATATTAACAAAAAACTATTGGGACGCCTGACTTTTCCAGCCATATGTGATCCTTTCACGAACTGTTACCACGAACTTGGAAGCACACAATTGTATAAACCTCTTTGGAAGCTGTAGGATTTAATTTTCTCTTTACTTGAACTAGGAGACGCAAACTTGTTCCAGCAATGGCAATACACCTGTGCATAAAGCCAGCTCCATTAAGACATGATGTACATGGGTTAGAGTGGAAGATCTTGGCAGTGGCCTGCTAAAGAGCTCTAACGCTACTGAACACCTTTGGGATGAATGTGATTGGCTGCACCCCAGGCTTCTAACCTTATCTTCATCAGTACCTGATATTACTAATGATTTTATGGCTGAATGAGCACAAACTCTCCACAAGCACACTCAAAAAACTAGTGAAACATCTTTCCAGAAGAGTGGAGATTATTGTCAGTGTAAATGGGAACAAATATGGAATGGGATGTTAAAAAAATCGCATTCCAATTTTATGATTATGTGTCCTGAACCTTTTGTCTATATTGAGATATTTCTGAAATGGTATGAATAATAAATACAGTATATAATATATACATTTTATATTTAAATTATACATAAATTTTTTATTTAGCTTTAATAGATTTACTAGTCATAAAACAGACTACTTATTACTTATTATTAATATTCATTAACTTGCTAACTGCCTTCGCAACTTAATTTAAGGATAAAGTCTGTCATTTTGAAAGATAGTATTTTTTGGTATTATTATTTATTTATTTGTTTATTAGATTGACTGACTGCCTCACAAAAGAGAATCACCTCTTTACTTTTATTCATTCGGCACCTGCCGACACGTCACTCTTCCCTTCAGCAGTGTATTAAAGCAAACTAGAAATAAAGCTTGACCTGTTAAAAACATACTCATAAACTATATTCTAAGTGAGACACGTATTGCTGTTCACGTGACATGAGCACTAGCGAGCTTGTGTAAGCTGACTACTAGATTAGATTTATTATTATTGGCAATAAATTAGTTTAACGACTTAATGTTTGACTTCCATTTGGTTGTTTTTTTTTCCCGTCCTCTGGAAATGGAAATCTCATGGGTGCTAATAATTGAGGGTAAATGCACTCTTATGAAAGCCCTCAAGAGTCAAAACCGAACAGAAATCTAAACATTAGAGACCTGAACCTTGTATTTAATGTTGATTTCTATATAATTTCAAAAAGGTTCACTTTTTGTTCCGCATCAGCACAAAGATCCTTAAAAAACACATTATTGAGTCTCACCTGGCACCGGCGTGTGATACACGGCATGGTCGGGGTCGTCCACGAATACGAGCTGTTATAGGACTTCCCTTCCAGCTGACAGCCTAATAAATAAAAGAGAACAAGTGAGAGAGTAGAAGAGGGAGACAGAAATCTAAATTCTTCCTCTGAAAAGCACACCACTGATCTCCTTTACCCCCGTGCTGCATAGTTTAAACAGAAAACACATTAAGTCACTACTGTGTAGATGGAAACCCTGCTCCATGTGGAAATGTCTGGGGCTTTACCGTAAGCCCTCCAGAGCCTCATTTGCCCTCTGTCCCCTTGCACCCTTCAACACCACCCCACACCACACCACCTCTACCCTTGCTACGTTACACATCCAATATGGCTCTGAATGAAAGGAAGCAGCGTGGAGCCGTGAGATTTGGAGGAAACACAGGAACAACACAAAAGATGACGACTGGGCTTTTCTATTCAAAACTAACAAAACGTGTCTTGACATAAAAAAAACCCCCCAAAAAGCCCAGGCATCCTTAATAAACCCTCGACTCATAAAAAAAGACAGCGAGACAGAGAGAAAGAGAAGCAGATCACAAACAAAGGGCTGCAACCCTGCTGTGAAGATATGAGTTCAGGCCGGAGTGACCTCAGCCATTTCTTTCTTTCTTTCTTTCTTTCTTTCTTTCTTTCTTTCTTTCTTTCTTTCTTTCTTTCTTTCTTTCTTTCTTTCTTTCTTTCTTTCTTTCTTTCTTTTGGAAGGAACCTACAGTGTACCTTTCTATCTATCTATCTATCTATCTATCTATCTATCTATCTATCTATCTATCTATCTATCTATCTATCTATCTATCTATCTATCTATCTTACTTTTTTTCTTTTCTTTTTTTCTTTCTTTTGGAATGAACCTACAGTGTACCTTTCTTTCTTTCTTTCTTTCTTTCTTTCTTTCTTTCTTTCTTTCTTTCTTTCTTTCTTTCTTTTGGAAGAAACCTACAGTGTACCTTTCTTTCTTTCTTTCTTTCTTTCTTTCTTTCTTTCTTTCTTTCTTTCTTTCTTTCTTTCTTTCTTTCTTTCTTTCTTTCTCTTTCTTTCTTTCTCCTTCCTTCCTTCCTTCATTCCTTCCTTTCGCCTTCGTTCCTTTCTTTCTTTCTTTCTTTCTTTCTTTCTTTCTTTCTTTCTTTCTTTCTTTCTTTCTTTCTTTCTTGCTTGCTTTCTTTCGTTCTTGCTTGCTTTCTTGCTTGCTCTCTCTTTTTCTTCCATTCTTTTTTTAATTCTTTCAATGACGAGGAGCCAAACCAGTGCTGGAAGCAACTCAGAGTTCGTTTATTTTGGTGTCTATGAACTTCACTCTACACCAAAACACCTATTTCTGAGCAGCTGCTGAACGTATGTGTGGATGAAGTTAGGATGTTTAACACACACACACACACACACACACACACACACACACACACACACACACACACACACAGAGACTAATGGAGTATCTACAATGCTACAATGGTTCATAAAGATACAATCAAAGTAAAACAAGAGTTATATTTATTTATATCTTGTTTATATATATATATATATATATTGTTTTTTATTTAATTGTCATTCATTATTTTTTATACGCTTTTATTTCATAAGCAAACAGAAAAAGGACAAAAAATAAATCGCACGCATTCTTTATTACCGCTTTATCTATGTAAAGCTGCTTTGAGCTTATTAAAATTTTTCTAAAGCGCTACAAAAAAAAAAGGATAATTTTTTTTTAAGAAATCATGTGTACAAAATGAATATCGCCTGTCATAAAAAAAAAAAATATTTTAATCTATTGAAATTAATGAGTATTTTTAATGAATGCCGCCTATTAAATGGTTATAAAATATGTTAAAAAAATTATCTAAATCAATAATATGTGAATAATAAACAGAAATAACACTAACTGTGAAACTAAATTTAAAAAATGTGCCACAATATGAGCTTCAAAAAGGTGATGCTGTAAAAAGTGATCGTATGTCTGATCATTTTATGGATTTATCAATAAAAAGGCATTTATTTGAGAGCTGAATGTAAAATGGGTAAATGAGCGGATTTTACCTTTGCATCTTTCGCAGCAGGCTCCGGTCTGTTTCACCACCAAAGCACAGTCATCTCCCACTAGAGGGCATTTCTCCTGCTTGCAGTCTGCTTTATTGTTCTGGAAAAAGGAAAGATTTAAGGAGAGAAAAAAAGAGACATTGAGAGACAGAGAGATCACATTAAGCTGTCATTTGTGTCATATTGAGCTTTTGTGACTTTACCGCGTAATAAAATTTGGAACGCAATTTCCGGTTTTGATCCATTTTTCTGTTTTGACTATAAAGTGTGAAGCGCACGGGAAACGTTAGGAATAATACAGCCCAGTTTTATGCACGAGCCTGGTTCGTATCAAGGGCTAGAGACAGAGAGATACGCGATGTGAAGGCGGGAGAAGTGAGACTGCACAGGCGAGTTTGAGAGAGTACAGTCTCCCATCCTATTTCCTTACAAACGTCACCAAGGTCAAAGGAATGCCTTGCGCCGCTAAACGCTGTCAGGGCTATCGGCTTACAAGTCGGCCGGCAACAACCCGCCCTCCATTGATTTCCTTTCATAAAGTCAGACCCTGGAGTAAGTCAATACAAGGAATTCATTAACCCGTCACGTCGCCTTGGAGAGATGACAGCAGAAGATGGAGGCGGAGAACCCGAGAGTCCCACTGAGACCAGGCGTCCTTTTGACACCAACCAAAAGCCGGCCGGGGCTCGAATGCCACGCTAAAACTCTCCGATTGTGTCAAAGACATAATGTTTAACTCGGGAGGTTGTACAGTGCCGTTCGCCTCTGACCCTTTTTAACACGTGTGAAAGGCTGGGACACACAAAGCTCTTTCAGTGCAATGGCATTTAATAAAAAGATGGATTTTTCCCCCCAAAAACCAACAGCTCATACACTATATATAGCTATTTTTTCCAAAATATCTTATATGATTGGTCAGAAGATGCATACGTTTAAATTCAGAGGTTTTGTTATACAAAGCAATAATTACTGATATACAGTTTTCTGTAAGGAGATGTTCATTTATCAGTAATGGTGAGAATCTCCAACGTCAACGCTTTGCAATAAAAATCTTTTGTACCCTGGGAAGATTTTCAGGACGGACAAGTTTATGCTTTTAAGTATCTTATTACTGACAAAGCAAACAACCCCATATTATTTCATTCCTTAATTCAAAACGTCACATTATTGCCTAAATCGATTCTTTTAGCATTTCTGGGTCATGGACCGTTTCTTCTTCTTCGTCTCAAACCTACCCATGGATTTTACAACGTCTTGAGTTTAACAAGCTCAACGCTTTTTTTACGACGTCTTCCTGGTCGCAGTGCTAAATGTTTGCGCGTTAGCCTCCGTTTACGCATCTGTGCTTTTTTCCTCCCACTGAGTTATTACTGCGGATTATATCTGCCCATGTTACTCTTTATGAAACAGGCCAAAGGTCAGAAGAGATTAAAAGATTGGAACCTGTGAAATTCTCTCAAAACTCGATGTCCAGGCAGAGAGGAGGCCTGGGAAATTCTTTAGCCCCCCTATTCATTTTAATGATGGGAGTCGGTTTATCCTGTAAAGAGTTCATTTTATTTTAAATGTTTTTTTGCAGCATTGCGACATAGAACCAAAGAAACCGAAGAAAATATTCCTCTGCTTAAAATTCAGGACGTCAGGTGTTCAATAGCATTTCGCAATTCGTTCTGTAACTCAAGCTCAAATCTAATAACAGATATATTTCATGCTTTTATATGTACACTATATAAACAAAAGTTTGTGGACACCTGACCATAAGATTTGTATGTGCTTTTTGAACATCTCTGTCCATATTTAGTCATTTGCTGTTAGAATAACCTCCACTCTTCCAGGAAGATGTTTCACTGGATTTTATAGTGTTGCTGATGTATAGTACGTGAGATGAGGAGGCCTGGGGTGCGTCCCAGTTTATCCCGAAGATGTTTAGTAGGGTTGAGGTCAGAGCTCTAATGCAGGCCATTAAATCCAAACCCATAGATCACAGAGCTGGCTTTGTGCACAGGGGCACTGTCATGCTCAAACAGGTTCAGGACTAATGGGAAAATTAAATGGTCCTGCATGCAAAGACGTCCTATGCAATTGTATATGTTGCGTTTAACAAAAACACCTTTCAAATCGAAATAAATCAGAAATCTGTATCTGGATTTGTGACGATGCAAAAAGCACTTTATATACAAAAACTGTGAATTGAAATAAGTTGCATCCTAAATACGAGTAGTTCCTTGAAATCGCTTAACATTCAGACAGATTAACTTCACGCATATTTCACTAACGTAAACTGCTAGACTTTTAGCCGCTAACAAAAGAACATAGCATCAACCCATAAGTGAGTGAGGGAGTGTTTTTTCTGTTGCGTAGCCTCTCTGACCTTTCACCTTTTACCTCTCCCTGAACAACATAACGGTTGCGACCTACACGGATGATCATCAACTGCTTCCTTTAATTCCATTAACTGGGCACATTGTGTGCTTTCAGAGTCACTGAATGCAGTCAGAGATCTGGAGGTAAATTTCCAGAGGAAAACATGGCAATAATTTGATTCCAGGAAATGATTCATCTGCTTTATTTTTAGCTAAGGTTGCCGTTCTGAAATTGTGGAAAAACACTACATTATATTTAGAGGAATTATAGATTGAATTCTTTTTTTTAAGGCGGATTGTGCGCACGCCATTTTGCTCACTGATTATTAATATTGCAATACATTTCTGATGCAGTATTATCAGAAATCAACAATCTTTATTATAATTTGGATTGTTCTTGCAATAGTTATGGGTTTTTAGTTTTCTAAAGACAAAAAAAAACTTTTTGATGATGAAACTCGTCCCAGCTTTTTAACATGATTCCCTGTTGTTTTTTTAATTCCAATTTTTTTCCCCCAAAGAATAATTTTTTTATTTTTTCTACAAACTACAATTATAAAGAACAATTTTATTTGTTCTTTCTTACCACATTATCTGTGTGAAGCTGCTTTGAGACAATGTCCATTGTTAAAAGCGCTATGCAAATAAAAAAATAATTAAATTAAATGTTTTTCCTTAAAGCAAATCAAACTGAATATATATCTCATTTTCATCCAGTGATGATATTATTCATTACTGCTTATATTATAGTCAAATCTGCCTGCATCAGTGAAATAATAAAACTTTTTAATAAAAACTTAAAGAACACATGGTGAAAAAAAAAACACTTTTCCTCAACAACTTTTCCACTGCGGTTCTGTGCATCGTGTGAACGTTGATTATTGGCGAATTGGAGCAAATCATTCTGTACACACACTTTTATGTCTTGAGTCTGTCCTGTCTAAATTCATCTTCATGTCTATGGAAGCAGTAAAACACTTGGTGGTGTGTAAATTGTAAGAAACTAATCAACGATCAGCTGCTCTGATCAAACAATTGTGGATTATTTCCCTTGAACAAAATGCCTCTGGGTTTTTTGATAAAAGAATAAAATTCGGGGGAAAAAATCATATATCAGTTTCCAACGAATACTAAGAGTTCAGAATTTTGCCTCTCTGAAAGACATGGAGTTAAAAATTGTTTGCTCAACCGGACAGACACGAGACGTGGGACGTCAGACTTTGGGCGACGCGCTCATTTGGGGGCTCATTAGCACAAAGATCGGGGGTCCTGTGGCGCTCTTTGAACAGCCATTAGCGGCCACTGAGCGATCAGCGCGAGACGAGACACGCGGCCGTCTCGACAGCTCGCGCGCTCAACCCTGGAGACCCGCGCGACCTGCAGCCAGGCAGTGAGATGAAAGGCGTTTCGTGATTACGTCACGAGGACAATGGGGGGAGGGGAGGGGGGGGTTCGTTATATAATAATAATAATAATAATAATAATAATAATAATAATAATAATAATAATAATAAAAGCATTATTATAAAAACAATGATAATAATAATTATTAGTAGTAGTAGTGGTAGTATTATGTGTATGCTAAAAAAAATGACGTGATCGTTTTGTGCATTTCACCACGTGACCAATATGCTTTAACTTCACGTGGGAAAATCACGTCTGAAAAAAATAAAATACATAGATGATATAAATTATTTTTAAAAAGCCCATTTATAAATAATACTATAAGCACGTGCACGAGTGAAAAGTGTCACAGTAAATCACTTGGTAATGTTATTAGGTTTTTTTTTTGTTAAATGCTAAAACGAATCAGCAGCTAATAAAAAAATAATAAAAATTAAAATTTTGGTCACTTTCAGAAAAAAGAAATAAAAGTCTACAATCCATCTTTTTTCTTCTTCACGAACTGATCGGATCATTTACCCTCATTTAGATTAAAAAAGAAACCCCTTTTCTCTTCTCACCAGACAGACGCAGGAGATGCAGGGGTTGTCGGTGATGTTGGGGATGTGCAGAACCTCTCCCTCGTTGTCGCAGCTCGCCTCCGTTCCTGCGCGAGACGCACGAAGGATGAAGCACGTGAGATGCGCAAAAAAAAAAGAAGGAGATAAACACTGTAAGGACCAGGCTTATGGATTTTAACCCGATTCTACCTTCTCTTCATTTGTATCAATAAATAAATGAATAAAGAGGTGCAGAATACATTACACTCCACGTTTTTTTTACCCCCCCCCCCCCCCCAATTAATACACAAAAAATACGACACGCAGTTGTTTCTCGTGAGTTCTTCTTCGTGCCCAAAAAAAAAAAAAAACCCACGAGCGCGGAATGCACGCCGTTGATCACGAGCTCTTTCCACCTGCTCTGCACGCGCTCGAATCCAACTTTCCCCACATCTCTCACTGCGCTTTCCCGAGGGGACACAATGAGACAGGGGCATGGCTGCGTCCCAAACCGCACACTCGTGTAGTATTGAACACAAAATAGATCAGGGCTTACTGTCTCACACACACACACACACACACACACACACACACACACACACACACACACACACACACACACACACACACACACACACACACACACACACAGACAAAACAAAACGAGAATCCCAAACCGCATAAAAGTTTTGCAATGTTCTGTATGATTGAGAAATATGTTGTTTTAGTAGGATTCTTCTTCAAAAAACAAACAAACATAAAAAAAACAAAACAAAACAAACAAAAAAAACAACACTAAAGTTTTCTCTAAACAAAAAACATAAATTCTAGACAATAAACTTCCAATAAAAACACTTTTCATATCCATTGTATGAGTTTTGCGTATATTATTGAGCACAATTAGTAATGCACATTATTCTATCTATCTATCTATCTATCTATCTATCTATCTGTCTGTCTGTCTGTCTGTCTGTCTGTCTGTCTGCCTGCCTGCCTGCCTGCCTGCCTGCCTGCCTGCCTGCCTGCCTGCCTGTCTGTCTGTCTGTCTGTCTGTCTATCTATCTATCTATCTATCTATCTATCTATCTATCTATCTATCTATCTATCTATCTATCTATCTATCTATCTATCTATAAGCAGTGGTTTATAAACTTCACTATTATATCTTAAAGTGTACCATAAAGATCTAAATAATAAATATAGGAAATAAATGAGCCTTTTTGAAATCAAGTACAGATAAATAGTTCAATGATTTAATTGTATTTTGATAAATAAACCGTTTTTCTTTTTGAAAAAAAAAAGATAATGTGATGATTATTACTCCGCATTAAAACCCATTGATATGAAGGGTGAGTGAAGAGAGACGCTGAAAGAAAATATACCGACTGGAGAAAACGATGCTAAAATAATGAACGACAGCAAACACATTTCCCCAGAAGACGTTGCATGCGCGCTCCCGACGAATTCACGCGCAACTTTAGATCGCAATTAAAACAACAACAAACAACAACAACAACAACAAACAACAACAGGTTGACGCGGTTTCGGTAGAAGTCGGAGACGCACGCACGAGCGCGGGCGCGCGCTTCGAGCTCGGCTTACCTGTAATTATGGACGCGATTACCTGAGGAGTCTGCATTAATAAAAACACGAAGAAGACTCTGCGCGTGACGACCAGCCTCATGGTCTCGCGCGGTGTGGAAAACATCACTCAGTCCCCGAGTGTAAAAAAAAAAAAAATATATTACATAAAAAGAAAAAAAACAATAATAAAAATAATAATAATAATGATGTTAAAATCCGGTCAAAGTGAAGACATGGATCTCGGGAAGGTTTCGGAATCGTGCGCTTCTTTTAAGCACGAATGCGCAGCGAGTGCGCGCGCTACGGCTCCCGGTCTCTTTTCCCAGGTATATCCTCCAATGGCTTTGGGAAAAGATGCTCAGAAACGTGAAAGCCGAAAGACGTCAATATCCCCGGTGACGGATATCGGATCAGCGTCCTGAAGGCGTGAAGTCACGTTGCGGCTCGTGCGTGCGCAAAGAAAAAGCGGCTCGGGAAACCTGACGCGCCTCCGACGCCGCCGGCGCGCGCACTGAGCACTGAACTGCACTCGCACCCGCAACTGGAAAAAGGGGATTTGATCGGAAAACTCCGCGCCTCCAGTTAAACGTTCCCGCGGCGCAGGAACCTCCTCCTGAGCATGAACAGATCAGCCCCCACCACACACACACACACACACACACACACACACACACACACACACACACACACACACACACACACACACACACACACACAGATATTTTAATCTATCCACGGCTTTATCCTCCAAAAACTTTTTGGTAGAGGTCGTGGTGGTGGTGTAGATGGTCTTGGTCTGCGCGCGACTCTCTAATAAAGAACTTAGGGGGTGCTGGGGTGGGGTGGGGGTCCGCCTGTTCTCCTACCACATCTCCTCTTACTGCTCACCAGGTTGCGACAGGAGAAGTTAAAAGGGGTTTCGGACGGAGCCAATCAGCTGCTCCATGCATTAAACATGAAACATTACACAGGAATTGGTGCAAAAGACCAAAGGCTGCTCTGATACTCATTAGTTTCTGTTATGCAAACAGACGCGCGTGATCGACTGCACACACACACACTTGATTGCGTAAAATCCCAACAAGGCACTGGATAACAAATCCAAAAATAAATTTAGATCCTGCTGCGTTTTCTTACAGTTTTATTGCAAACCACTTTAATCTGAATCCAGCAGTAACTGCTTTAGGACGGAAACAGTGCCCACAGTAATCAGATCCTCTAGATGGCACCAAAGAGAACTTCTGCACTCAACAATCATGGGCACAGATGAGATCATTGTATTGATTTCTGCAAAATCAGAACGTTGTATATTGAATAAGTGGTGTAAAGAAATTTCGAGAAAGATCTGTTGATCTGAAAGTACTTTATTTATCTACAGTCCATTTACACACCTTCAAAATCGTCCTTTTGCACTGAAATACAGCACTCCCAGCGGTTATATCACTTCTGGAATATATGCTGAAAGTCTTCTTCTCTGAGCATGTCAAGCACCTTCTGTGAGCTCTGCAAGAGTGTCAAAATCCGTGAACCGGATCTTCATCTTCAGGAAAGGGGCAGACGCGAGATCAGGTGGATTGTTCTCCGACTATCATCTTGCACTAGTTGCTGAATGATTTTGACATTTCTCTGTCTTCCTGTGAAGTTAGCACCATTAGTCTGGAAACTTTTTGATACCCCCTCGTACACAGCGGGGTGGGAGAAAATAAAAGATAAATCTGTGTGTGTGTGTGTGTGTGTGTGTGTGTGTGAGGTCAGCTGGTCACCCTCATAAGCAGTGACAGACTCCTGGACTCCGCTCGGTCAGCTGTCGGAAGGGCATGAGCTTGTGACCAGTGACCCAGGTGCGGGGCTAAGTGGGATGTATGCACACCCCCCCTTCCAAACACACACACCACCACCACACACACAGAACCACAAAAAACCTCAGCATTAAAATTGCTTCCTGCCGTCCACATACTAACGTAATACGACAGTATATCTGGCATAAGAGAGTGTGTGAGAGAAAGAGAGAGAAGAAATGATCCTGTGAGCTACAACAGCCAATTACATACACACTGGACCTAAAGACTACATCATATTATTTCTTCCTTCCAAGCTTCCTTCTTAAAGGATTATTTAAGTGGTAGAAACAAAAACCCAAACCCTTGAAATATAGCTGATCATTCAAGACATGTTAAAAGCAAAAAAAAAAAAAAAAACAGATTCTTGTCCTTAGTTTTAGACTGCAGTTATAGTACTGGGGGGTGGTGGGGTGGTGGGTTTCTCGTTAAAGTTACATAGTCAAACTCCTAAAAAGGACAATTCAGCAAGATAGCCTGGGGGGGGGGGGGGTGTCTGTCTTTATAAATTCAAGTTCAAACAGGAACCATATCACCGCGATCATCTGCATCACTTCCTCTACAACTTCGCCTGCAAAACTGTTTTGCAATGGGAAAAAAAGAAGAAGGAGAGATTAGTGTTGATTAAAGATCGCCCCCTCGATACTGTAACATGGTTAATTCATGCATTCGTTCGTTTCTTTTCGGTAATCACTTCATCCTGATCAGTGAATCCGGAGCTTATTCTATAGAAAATAGATGCCATGATGGAAGAATGCACCTCTGATGGATCACTATGGAGTTAAACATCGTCAGTTCACTTTCCCGCAACTAAAATATGCAGAAATATCCAAAATAAAATCAGATTTTTTTTAGACTTGCCACTATAAACATCCTAATAATAATAATTAGATCATGATCTTCTCCTCGATCGCTTACAGAATTACATCGGTATTCAGGGACAGGCATTAAGCTGGTTTAAATCCTACCTGTCCAATCGTTACCATTTCGTAGATTTAAATGGAGAGCTATCCAGGATAATGCTAGTAAATTATGGCGTGCCACAAGGGTCAGTTCTGGGACCCCTGCTTTTTACAATATACATGCTTCCATTAGGAAATATTATTAGAAGGCATGGAATTAGCTTCCATTGTTATGCTGATGATACCCAGCTATATATTTCATCCAAACCAGGCGATACAGCTCAATTAGCTCGCATAACTGAGTGTGTTGAAGAAATAAGAGATTGGATGACCCATAACTTTCTGCTATTAAATTCTGATAAAACGGAGATTTTGCTCATCGGCCCAAAAAATAGTACACAGAAGCTCCAGCATCTCAGCCTGCATTTAGACGGTTGTTCTGTAACTACTAGTTCAACGGTAAAAGACCTGGGAGTTATTTTAGACAGCAACTTATCTTTTAAAAATCACATCAATCAAGTTACAAAAACAGCCTTCTTTCACCTTAGAAATATTTCTAAGCTAAGAAATATGTTATCTATATCTGATGCAGAGAAGCTCGTCCATGCGTTTATGACCTCTAGAATAGACTACTGTAATGCATTACTAGGTGGATGTCCTGCATCATTAATAAACAAGCTTCAGTTAGTTCAGAATGCCGCAGCAAGAGTTCTTACTAGGTCAAGAAAATACGATCATATAACCCCAATCTTATCGTCCCTACATTGGCTTCCTATTAAGTTTCGAATAGACTACAAACTACTGCTACTCACTTATAAAGCACTAAATGGTTTGGCTCCCATGTATCTATCCAGTCTCTTAACACGCTACAATCCGTCACGCTCCCTGAGATCTCAAAACTCTGGGCTTCTAGTAGTTCCTAGAATAGCAAAGTCCACTAAAGGCGGTAGAGCATTTTCACATTTAGCTCCTAAACTCTGGAATAGTCTTCCTGACAGTGTTCGGGGTTCAGATACACTCTCCCAGTTTAAGTGCAGATTAAAAACATATCTTTTTAGCAAAGCCTACACATAACACACATCACACACATCACATCACAACCTTGTGCTCCAGAACATCTGATCACATGCACATTATCAACTTGTGCTGTTAATATCATGAACAGCAGCTACGCTAATTCCTCTCCACTGCTTCTCTTTCTCTCCCCATCCCGAGGCTTCCTGAGGTTTGGCCAGCTCCAGTCACGTCCCACCTCGTGAAGATTATGGACCTATGGATGATCATGGAGAAGTAGATGCCGAGTGTTTAAAGGCCCTGGCATGGAGAAGCTGATGCTGGATCTATGATGATCACAAATTGTTCTGTATTGTTGAAAGATTTATGACCAAACTTTTGATGTCACCCATATGAGGATGGGTTCCCCTTTGAGTCTGGTTCCTCTCAAGGTTTCTTCCTCATATCATCTAAGGGAGTTTTTCCTTGCCACTGTCGCCACGGCTGCTCATCAGGGACAAACGCACACCATTCACCTTCACTGTTGTTTTCTGTAAAGCTGCTTTGAGACAATGTCTGTTGTGAAAAGCGCTATACAAATAAACTTGACTTGACTTGACTTGACTTAATCTTCTCCCAAGATCTCCATTAGTTTAAAATGACTAGTGACTCTGGAGGACACTGACGTTCATATGAAGGTTACAGAACCGCCGTTAGACAACTTTGGGACATGGGGCATTACTTATCTGACTAATGAGCATTTCTAGCAAAGGGGAGGTGTAGATTAGTTGGTAAGGTATTGGACTTTAGATCCTAAAGTCATGAGTTTAAATCCCAGCCACACCAAGCTGCCACTTCTGGGCCCCTGTGCAAGGCCCTTAACCCCGTAACTGCTCAGTGTATGAATGAGATAAATGTTAGTCGCTCTGAATACGCCGTGAACACCATACATGTAAAGACTGGTTTTATAAGGAATATAAAACCAAAAGATTTGTAGGATGAGATGAATCTTCAACAGCCCAGGGAGTGATGTAAAGAGTTCCTTACACCAAATACCTTATTTTGAAACAATAAACCAAAGAAC
>NC_139595.1:16940855-17165855 GCF_946808225.1 Silurus aristotelis | reverse complement strand
TTTAAAATATCGAAATCAAAAGCGTTATTGAAGCAGGAAAGCAAAATCGGCTAGTACATGGTTTGTCCTTCACGGTTTAAATGTGAATTAAAACAGAAATCTTAGGTTGGATTCAAGGTTTTTGGGTTGCCACAGCAACCTCGTGGAAATCTTACGATATTTTAAGCTCCAAATTCTCCCTAAGCAGCTTTAAATTTCAAAACCTGAGCATGCAATATTGTGTGTCCAGACTAATACACACTGACACATTCAAGCAGGTCATTCTGTTCAATAGAAATTCTAAAAAAATTGTTGAAATAAAAATTTCCACAAAAAACAGAAATATATATAGTAGAAAAAGTAATAAAATATTCTTCTCAATGAAAAGAATAAAGTAGCCTATTTAAAATTTAGTGAGATCAATGTAAATTCCTATTTTAACAGTGTGGGTGGGGTGGTGGATTCTAGTCTAGTTCACAAAGAACATGAAGATCTATATCTCAAACTAGTTGTTTTTTAATTGAAGGAGCACCTTTACAAATTAAAGTGCAATAACAAAAAAAACCCACTACCGTTCATGACGAGTGTAATGAATTATGCACTTTCGCAACAACAACAAAGAAAATCCTTTTATAAAGTCATTTATGATAATGAAAGAAATCTCAATCGCAGATTAAGAGTTCAGACAGTGAGCGCACGCGTTGAACATCTTTGATTTGACGGCATGTCGCTTTCGCTGCCTGTCTCCATCTTTCTTCTTTGTGAGTTGAGCGTGTTTGTTCTCTGCACATCGATCAGTCGGTACAGTAGTTTCCAGGGCCTGATTTTTTTTGTTTTAATTTATTAATGTTTTACTCAGTAACGGATATGATTGTAAAAGTACAATACTTCAAACAAAGCATAAATGGGAAAAAGTTAAATTACAGATTTTTAAAACTAGACTAAAAGTACACAAAAATCTACTCAATTACATTTTTATCTCAGAATTCTTCTTGAAACTGAAAAAATGTCAAGATAAACGTGTGTGTGTGTGTGTGTGTGTGTGTGTGTGTGTGTGTGTAAATGGAGCACTATGCCACAGCTTAATCTGGTGCTGTCAGGTAGTGACAGGTCTAATCCTCATAGCTCCTAAATTGGAGTGTATGTATAAGTGCAAGTTAAGAGGAAGTTGAGGTGTAAGTTCATGACACTAAAAAAAAAAAAAAAAAAAATAAAGGAAAAAAAGCAGACCGTATATGTTGCTAATTACTTACACTTAGTTTTGATTAGATTGGACTTGTTATCAATGCATTGCTTGAGTACAAAAAAAAGTAATGAAATGCACTTAAGTCCCAATAAGAAGATGAAATTAGAAATGATCTCCTTTAAAATTTGCATATATATAATACTGATAAAGCCTGTAGCTCAGTAGATTAATGCACAACCCAAACAATGCAACACACACACACACCAGACTAAACAACCCCCCCTCCACCAGTTAGTGTGTATCGGTACGAGTGGAACAGCTTCTGTCACCTCACCTGGTTTTGATCATGCATTAGCTTCAAAGTGACTTTAAGTGGAAGAAGAGTGTGTGTGTGTGTGTGTGTGTGTGTGTGTGTGTGTTTATTCTATGGCACAGCACTATCTCATCAGGCACCAGTACACAGAAAGCAGGACAGTGGTAAACAGTTTGATAAGGCCGGCCCGGGACAAAGCACATATCGGCGCTTCAAAGAGTCAATTTTCCGCTCAGGTGCGTGTTTGAGACTCTGATGGCCTTAGTCAAAACACACACACATGGACACACAGAGCGCCTGCATGGCCCTCCGGACTGTTCGATGCGGGAGGCTTCTGCTCGTTTCCCACTGTTTTATAAATAATGCGGCTCTGCTGGCCGACTCCCGGCACCGCGTGTGTGTCGCTGTCGCAAGCTAAAAGAGGAAGCCATGGGAATCGTCCAGCCGTCATGCGAACGAGTGGGAATCTGAAAAGATGAAGTTAAAGCAAATGTGGAGTGCAGGAAAGCCAGGAGACATAGCAGACACTATTTGGAACACGTTCCATCAAAGAACTGCCTCTACCCTCTGATTTCATCAAAGTGTGATGGCACAGGAAAAGCTTCATGTAGTGAAACTTTCAATTTAAACATTTTTTTCTATTTATTATTGGAAGTTCTAACATTCTAAAAATCCCCAGAAAGTGAATAAAAACTTGAATCTCTAATGATCTCAGATGTTGAGCGGAGTTGTGAGCACTGATTGTATAAGACTGTACAATCACACACTCAATCACACACTCAGGTACTCATGATATTGTTAACTCTCCGGTGTTTGAAATGTTTTAATGATAAATTATCACACTGATGGTGTCACCAAGATTAGGACAGGTTCCACGTTTGAATCCTGGTCCTCTCATCGTTTCTTCCTTATACCATCTAAGGGAATTTTTCCTCGCCACTGACGCTCCAGGCCTGATCATCATGGATAAATTCATCCATTTAAATATAATTAATACTCTGTAAAGCTGTAGAAAAAAAACTTGTTTTGAGTTGAATTAAAAACTGATTCAAAAGGTTTCATTCTAACGACGACGCAGGAGCACAACGAAAAAACGGGACCTGAATCTGAATTTTAGAGGGAAAAATTCGCATTTTAAGTTTTAATTGAAATTCATAATTGAAGCTTTATTCATTCATTAATTATTTATCTTTATTCATTAATTTATTAAATGAATTTGCAATTAAAATTATTTTTTACATTATTATTTGGGTTGGTGAAATAATTCAGTGTAAATTCGGTTCTTCCAAACTTGTATTCAACATCGACGACTCATCGAATTTTTTAAAAGGGCTCCAGACGTAGTGGTAAAAATTGGAAAATGGAATACCTTTTCAGACTGATGTAATTCAACTACAAATCATCCCAAGCAGAAATTTAAGACTTGGGATTTTCAATTTTCAATAGTCACCCATTTCCTCTTTTTTTTTTTAGATTGTACACAACAATAAGGCATTAAATTGTGGCATTATAACTTTATGAGCGGTGAAGTGAAGAACACTGATTATCTCTACATCATGGCACCTGTTAGTGGTTGGATTTATTTATTAGGCAGCAAGTGAATATTTTATCCTCAAAGTTGATGTTAGAAGCAGGAAAAATGATCAACCGTAAGGATTTGAGCGAGTTTTGACAAATTGTGACATCTAGACGTCTGGGTCAGAGCATCTCCAAAACTGCAGCTCTTGTGGGATGTTCCTGGTCTGCAGTGGTCACAATCTATTAAAAGTGCACCAAGGAAGGAACAGTGGTAAACCGGCGACAGAGTCACGGGGAGTCGAGGCTCACTAATGCACGTGGGGAGCGAAGGCAGGTCTGTGTGGTCCGATCCACTTAAACACAAACAAAGCTTCTGTAGCTCAAACTGCTGAAGAAGTTCATGCTGTTAGTGCTCGATGGGTCAGAATTGTTTTGGCAGCAAAATGGGCACCAATACAATATTAGGCAGGTGGTCATAATGTTATGCTGATCAGTGTATCGCATTTATTTTCAGCTTCTGACTGGAAAATTGCAAATTTTAATACAATTGTAAACTGCCTCTGCAATCCAGATAGTAAGGACTGATTCCTCTCTTTTGCTGCTTCGTCATAGTCGAATGTGTGCATCTGCGAGCTCATGTACTGTATACAGAATAGGGTAGTCAACGGGTGGTTGGGAATTGGATATAAATAAATTAGCAGTGTTTAATTGGAAAATTGCAAAAGAAAAGTAATATGTTTTCCAGAAAGGAAGCCACAGCTTTAATGTTACAGTGAGTACCTGATTAACATCCCAGGCCGTGTAAATAAAGAGAATATAATTAGCATTCCGCCCGATATGGATCTCCGGTGTTTTCGTAGTGTAATCATTTCTATGAGTACATTCTGTGAGACTTGATAGATCCTGATGAAAACTCTACAGGAGACCTAATTGCTTACATCGTGACTGTTCGTAAACCGCAAAAGATAAATCGTTCTGTGCTGGCTCGTGGAGTGGGAAGAAACATTCCCTGGGGTCTTGAGGCATCTGCGGTGAATTGCCTTCGAATGGAAATGTTTATATGCAGTCAGAGAGAGGCAAACATAAAAATCGCAGAGCACCTTAAAGTTTAGGATCGTTCATGTTTTCAGGATTCCTACACAGGGAATGGCACGTACTGCACATCCTTCCTTAACATCACTGTACTTACGATCGCTGTCTAGAGTCATAACCTTGACAGTAGACAGCACAGGAAAATTCCAAGGTGTGGAGTAATCAAGAGCAGAGGGAGTGTATCTGTTGTTGTGGACTACTTTGGGAAAATTCCCTTCGTTTTTGTACTTGCTGTAAAGCGGCGGGATGAGCTTGTTGACTGCGACGAAATGAGACCGATGTGCCAAAGCTAGACGGCTTGTGGTTTTGGTTGTTTGGGATGAGATGCTGTTTGGGGGGAGTGGTAAAGGAAAGGATGTATGGATGGAGACAGAGAGAGGGAGAGAAGGAGAGCGAGCGCAAGAGAGGACGCTTACAGCGGTTTGCTTGTTGTGCTGATCTGGTTTCTTAATACTATTCCTGCTCGTGGAATGCAGGCATGGGGGTTAAGGAACCCAATCTTGCTGATCCGTCTGTGTATTCTGGTGAAAGCTTTTCCCACTGGGTAATTAACTGAGCAGCGAGCACGCCGGAACGTGCACCTGCGAGACGCAAAACAATCGAGGTACGCGGGGAGGGAGGACTTTGCGCAATCGGTGTTTGCTCTGGCCGCTCGCAGCGCTTGAAGGCGTGGTGCGAGTGTGATCATTCCCGTGGTCAGCGGAGATATTTTCTCTCTTCTTGTCAACGCCCTGGTACAAAGCGTCTCCCCATTTTACACACTCGCAAAACTCAGGTCCACAGTCTCGGTTTGTTTGCAAAGTCTGTGTACTACTCGCACCGAGTTTGGCCACATCTAAGACGAGTGGTAGACTCCGTGGACACACATACATAAGTGCGTAATCACACAGGATGACACACTTGTATTTTGCGAGAACACACAGACACACATGCTGAAGAAGTTGCATTTGAATCCGTGCACAAAGAAACCACACGCAAAACATACAACGCACACAAAAGAACCAGACATGCTGGATTTCTACGAAGCTAAGCCGACGTATTCTGTCTCTGCAAAGCCACAGGCTTCCTTTGTTGCGGCAACGTGTTGGAAAAAGCGCTGCAGGGAATCCAAATTGGTTTTACCACTTTGCTGCCTTGCACTGGCAAGGCGTCTTTTTTCGTAACCGCCGAGCCTCCAATTTCACAGAAATGCAACCACCAGCACAGAAAAATATGCATGTCTGGGTTTACGAAAACTGGATTTTTTTTTGCCCCCTTGTTCGCATATTTCAGCGCCACTTAAACCTCAAAACAGGTGCTGTGACAAAAAGTCCCGACTATTTTAATAATTTCCTTAAATGAATTCTCATTTTTTTGGTGTTTGTGGCTGGACACTGTAGGCGATGCTTGCATCATAGGGTCAGCCTGGATTTGATCACTGCAGGCGTTGGTTCAGACCCGAGGCAGCCTCCTCCCTCAACTCATAAATCTACAGACGCTTCTATCCTCCCTCTATCTCTATCTTCTGCTCTATCTCTCCCTTTCCCTCTTTTTGCCTCTCTCTCAGGTGCTATCCGTATCACCCCTGGGCTGTTGGATGGTTTTGTCAAGAACACCTGCTCCACTGACGTGTTCTTTCTTCTAAGGGAGTACAGCATGATGAAAAAAAAAAAAAAAAAAAAAAAAACAAGCCTTTTCAATCCACAAAGTCCCTTCTGTTGTCAGTAAAAATTTCTGGTGTCTAGACCTATTTATCTTCGGGTCTTACTCCATAATAAAAACCCCATAAGCATTGTGCAAATAAAGCAATAGACACCCAACGACCTCTAAGATGCCTGTGAGTCAAGTCACTCGATCTAGTCGACGTATCAAGCGAAAGTCACCTTGCACGGAAATGCTATTTTGGTCGTGTTCCAAGGCACTGTTTTGATTCCGCCGTTTCCCACAGCGTCACATCGGCCTTTACAATCTAATGTTAACTTTAATAGCTATGACAGGCATGTCATAAAACACTAGATATCATCACTTGACTAAACAGGGAAGGGGAAAAAAAAGTCTTATTCTTGGCCAGACGGACGATTTCTGTTTTTGGTCATGAATGTAGAGGCTGCTTGGCGGTCAACCTTTGCCAAAGACACTTTATAAACCATGTGGCCTTCCGAAATGAACGAGAGGGAAGAAAAAAGGGCAGGAAATAGCTTAATGGAGAATAGAAACAAAGCAGACATTATGCCAGGAGAAAATCTGAGAACAAAATTCACTTCTTTCTTTAAGTTTTCTCTCAGTGCATAGGTTGTATGAATGGGGGCAAATTAAAACCCTGGGACTATAATCCAATGGTTGACTTTCTATGCTAACATCAGGCCATTGCGGGGCTGATTTGATTTACGACCAACCTAAACCTCTAGCACCTGAGATGGCTTAACTGCGATTTAAAGTGAGCCATAATTCAAAAACGCTTTAAATCTACCAAAAAAAAACCCATCTACCAAAAACACTTCTTTGGCCCAGGCAGGAAGAGCTAGATCTGCTTTCTAAAGAACATTCTTCAAAACCTGTATGCCGTTTTTCACAGCAAAGCGATTAGGATAAAGTCTCAGCTCGATGACAAGGACGCTGTCGACGTGAGTTTTAGCCAGACGGGAGCTCGGAGTCATTTTAGATAAGCCAACTTGGAGTCGAGGCACTTCCTTGGATGTATGCACACAGTTATTATACCATCCATCATCTCGGTTCGATCAAATCCCCTTGTAGACATGAATAAGGCTGTCACTGGGCCAGACAGATAGACTGGACTACCGTGGCCCCTCATGACAGGCACATTGTGTGTTCTGGTGTGGGTGGGAGGGTTAGAGGCAGTGTCGAGTGCCGAAGAGATGAGATTGGAGATTCCGCAGCAGATCACGCGGCTGTGAAAACGCAGGAATGCGTCTGGTTCAAAGCTCTAGACTAAGATCTTCATAATACTCCGTAATACTGACCTTACTGCCCGGGCTATGACAGATAGAAAGAGTTGGATTAAGTTTGTGAGCATCAAAATCTGTCCTCTGAATACATGGTATGAGCAAAAGTATGAGGACACCTAGCCAATTCCAGATTTTGTGTTATGATAAGCACCTACTTCTATGGAAAGGATTTTCACTACATTTTGGATCATGACAAGGGGAATTTTTTGCCTCTGTTCAGCCAATAATCAGATCAGGCTTCAGTGATGTTCACCAAGGAGGCCTGGTGCATTCCAATTCGTCCCAAAGGAGTTCTGTGGGGTTGAGGTCTGGGATCTGTCCAGGCCACTTGAGTTCTTTAGCAAACCATGTCTTTATGGGCCTCGCTTTGTGCACCTAAGTGCTGGCATGTTGGAACATGTTTGGTCTCGTGTTGTTGAAAAACAATTCCATGCTTCCATCTTTGTGGCAACAGTTTGGCAAAGAACCACGTTTGGAATTTGATGGTCACAGACTTTTTGGTCAAATGCTGCATTTGGATTCAGTGCAAAAAACGGTCTAAAATAAGTTCGAAGCATGGTGTGTGTATTGTCAAACACACTTCTGCAACATCACTTGCATCATTAATGTTCTCGATTTAATGTGTACTTTTTGGATCCTGCACAGTTCCTACTTTTTTTAATCAATTTGGTTAACTCGATTTCCCAAAATACAACCAAACTGCAACCAGGAAGTTACTAATAATGATTGAATGAGTTTTGGAAATGCACTGACTTGGTTTGTTCTGCAAGCTTTATGCACCATTCATTTCATCTTAAAAAACAAATTATCCATTCAATCAAAAAAATGTATTCATACGAACAGTTATATCCATATACGCCAAACCTTCGTCCAGATCTGACCCGGTTTGCTCAATAACGAGCGTATTACTCCATGCCAATTCCTATTAATGTTGGAGCGAGGCTAGGCAAAGATCTCAAACCGCATCTGCTGCAAACTTCACAACAACAAATATATTCCTGTGGATTTAATAGCTGTTTATTCATTCCACAACATCTGACAGAGAAGAAGAAACTGATTTGGCTGCATATATATTTACAAGGACATTAACAAGACGGGACATCGTGAAGAAAAGTCGGCTGAAACAGTTCAAAAACAATGAATCTTGCGTTTTCTTTCCTGTAAAATATGCACAAAAAACACAAAATCATTTTATGAGGATAAAATGATCGCTTTTGCTAGAAATTTTGTATGCGGGTGGTGCAGGTGTGGCTACAATGAAAGGAGACCTGTTGAATTTCATTAACTGAGCTTCTTGCCTTAGTAATGACTTCCATACTTACTGTATGAGATACCGGTCTGTGGCGCTCTGTTATACTGCGGTTCTCTACAATATTGATGGTTT
The DNA here is from genome assembly GCF_946808225.1 of Silurus aristotelis. Taxonomy (NCBI): domain Eukaryota; kingdom Metazoa; phylum Chordata; class Actinopteri; order Siluriformes; family Siluridae; genus Silurus; species Silurus aristotelis. Next base: position 17,157,438 of record NC_139595.1, on the reverse strand, counting down.
CTATAGCCGTGTCGTCATGATGATAGAATTAAGAGCTGCATTGATTAATTCATACATACGGTTACATCCATGGACACTAAAGCTTCGTCCAGATCCGTCCCGGTTTGCTCAATATCGAGCGTATTACTCCCGCCACTTCCTATTAATGTTCAACTCAAAAGTACAGATTCATTATTGTGTATGCGTGTGCCCCCAGGTGGAATTGCTGACCACACATAACCATCTTTGAGAAATCCACCGCAGACACATTTCGCCCCCTTTTTTTTTACCCTTCAAACAGTGGTTTTCTTCATGCCTGTGGAATCCCACTTATTCTGAATGACCAAAATTATTTGTGACTAATTGTTAACAAATGGCTAAAAATCCCGGGGACGGAGGTAGCGTTTTGGCTCGGAGCTTCTCAATACATTAGTTTTATTGAAAGAAAAAAAAAGCACACACACATTGGAAGACGTCCATCTTGTGCTCTGTTAATTAGCTTTGTAAATGGGCCAGCGTGTGGACTGGCTGTGTCCTTGTGTTATTTTAACTCCCTGAATGGTGTCAGAGTCGTGGCTGTGTGAAGTTTTAAACATTTCCTCAATTGCTCTGGAGGGTGAAGGTCTGCAGTGACTAGTAAATTAGACAGTACTAAAAAATGGAAGGGGGGAAAAAATGCTTATGATAATATGTCACGGGACGTTTTTGGTATGGTCCAAATTTCTCCAACCTTCGTCTTAAATGAAAGTTTCATTTCGATGGCGCTTCAGATGTATGATGTCATGTGAAACCTACACAACGTGTCATTGAACATCAGACATCTTCCACAGACCTACAGTATATCAAGTCAAAAGCAGCATCATGTCTATGAGTGTCTTTTTTTGTATTTCGCGATGTGATTTTCCAAGATGATATAAATGCCGGAATAGATTTGCATATTTCTTTTCGCATCCAGTCATCATATAAAAAAAAAAAATTCAACAGCAATGCTTTTATGGCTTGGACATTTTCTGAACACAAAATCCTGTGGTTTGAACATACCATCTGTCTGCTATTCTAGTAAATCCACTTTTTAATGTCTGGCCCTTTTTATTCCCCCCAACAATCCAACAACCCGTCCATGTTTGCATAATTATCACTTGGCATCTTCATATATTATAGGTAATTTACCTCGGTTCTGAGCTTAAATTTGATTAGATGTAGGCAAACAGCCAGTAGGCAGTAATACTGCAGATTGTCAATTCAGGTCTATTTAATATTATTGACATTTTGATGTTGACTTTTTTTATTTGGATATCTTGCGGTTTTTGTAGACAATGTCGATACGATTTGCTGTTTTTGACTAGGAAAATATACCTTACTTTCACTAGCTTGCTGCTAACTACAGATGAACATGTAGGCTTTCATGTTGTTTGCAATTTGCAGCACAAATTTGTCAAATGTTACAAAATTGGTATACACTGCCTGTCAAAAGTATGGAAAATCCCAGTACTTTATAGCTTTCGACTGATACATGGATGTTCCTTTTGCTCCTATGCAACAAACTCGGTAATGTAACGATACAAAAATTTACATTGACCAACTAAATATATAAATGTCCAGATGTTCCACTTTATTTTCATTAAAAAAAAAAAATCCTCCCTTAGCATGAAGAACAGCTTTACACACTTTTTACATCCGGACAGTTTGTTTCTGCAAAAAACGTTCAGCTGAAACACTTGTGAAAGACGTTCTTCACTAGTTGTGGATTTCTTTCTTTCGATCCAGTTGATCCCAGAGCAGTTCAATAGGATTTAGGTGCGGTGACTGAGCAGGGGATTCAATGATAGATATGACTCCAGATGACTCACAGAGTTTGGATGTACACTTTGCCTCATCATCTAGTTTTATGGTGATGTCGGTTCCAATTAACGGAATTGCATGGTGTTCAAGTACTGAATGGTTGCCATGTTGGTTCCTTTCACCTGGACTAAGTTTCCAACCTTCCCTGTGCCAAAACAAGCCCAAACCATTAAGCTTTCACCTCCATGTTTGACTGTGGAGGTGAGACAGTCTGCTAACATCTCTTCTGTTCTCCATCTTACATAAGTTCTTCTGTTAGATCAAAAATATCCACACAACTTTCTTCCACTCATTCACTGTCCGATTGTAGGTGGCTGCATACAACCAAAAGGGACATGCATGTATCTCAAAAACTATAAAAGAATCTTTTCCAGCTCGACATTGTGAGGAAAAATCAGCCAGAACAGTGCAAAACAGTTTTTAAGCTTTTTCTTGAACTATTTGCACAAAAACACACAATTTGCCTTCACTTCAAACCACAAGGAAAAACGAAACTGCCAGAAAAAATGCAGGGAAAACCCAGGGTCATTTTATTTGGTTAATTTCGAGATGATGTTGCTAGAGATGATGCATGCGGGCGGTGCAGCTGTGGCTACAATGAAAGGAGTGTTTCGGGTAGGACACCACTGAAGGTCGTGGTGTGAAATGTATGGCCCAACACTGCTGTATACTCTACTGTGTTATGCTGAAATGACAATAAAACCCTACTTGACTATTATATGAATTTAAAGTATGAACGACGTAAATAAATAGACGTGTTGCCAATTTACGTGGTATAAAAAAGCAACTGTGTAATTTCATTTCGCATCAGTGAAAACATCAGTTCATATCCAACCTGGCGCTTATTATTTGCCTATAACAGCACACCCGAGCTTTTCCCTTCTATATAATTTAATCACGTTCCTGTTAATCACTTCTTCTTCCTGTCTAGAGTTCCCCATACTCCGACGCACAAACTGTCAGTGTGTGAAAGTTTGATAAAGAGAACTGTCTCTATATATTATACATGCAGCGAGTTCAAAACATGTCTAAGTGTATGTATAACTGAGGTTACTGAAAAACAGAGAGTGCTTTGTGCATCTCGGTGCCGTCCTTATACCGCAAAAATTATGATAAGAATCCCTAGCTGAAGGGATCACGAGACTACAGGGATATACACGTCCCTATCTGTCATCTGCGCTCTGGCTGAGCCGATCGGACCTCAGAGCTGGTAAGGGCGTGATGATTTTGGTCCCAGTACAGCGATGGGAAATTTTTTTTAAATCATGCACCAGACTGGACCAGGATCTCGCATACACTCAGGTAATTAATACAGAAACGGCTCGAGAGCTGTGCACTGGCTCCAAGTGTTGACATGTTCCCTTTTAGAAACAGGAAGTCACAGTGACGGCGCGTTGAAGCACTTGACAGCCAACAGCGCTTGAGATATGCCATGCAGCTACACAATCTAAACACACGGAATATATCTGGTATATTTCCGGAAAACTTTCTATGGGAACTTCATCTGGGGAATTTTGGATAAATTCCAAATTGGAAACTTACCAGGAATGTATGGAAATTTATGGGAATTAATTAGAAATTTGGGGAATTTATATAAACTGTATCATAGGCAAACAGTTTGCTCTCTGACCATCCAATCAAAAGACTTAAAAATGCAGAGGTTATCGGACACCAAAAACATACTAGATTGCCACCAACTAGAAATCTGATTGGTTACAGTTTTAGGGTACTTTACGCCACAGGCGCCTGCACTGCTGATTCCGAGGGCGACCTTTGGTGACATGTGATGTGATGGCTAAAATGGGATTGGTAAGAAACTTAAATGTAAACAGATGCTGTTTGATGCATCACAATCGAGAGAAATGCGATGAAATAAAGAGATATGTGATAGGGAATAACTGAATACATATTCATGGCCAAAAGTATATCAAAACGTAAATCAGTGATTCTGAGGCCTTGCTGTGACCCGCCACTGATTTTAGCGATGCTAGCTATACTGTCACTAGCTATACTAGCTAATAAAGTAAAGTACAATGTATGAGATTGATCTTGAATGCTCGCGTAAATGTGTCATGCCTCAATAATTTGCCTTTGCATCAGAGAAATAAAACACACCCAGGGACACGCAGTTATACGAAAAAAAAAAAAAACACAACTTTAAACGTGAGATAAAAGAGAATCAGTGCAGCTGTGAAATAGCACATGTAAAATCGATGAATCATCAAGACATTAAAAGCATTAAAAATAATTCCAATGATTCAATTGCAAATGAGTCTCCCCCAAACACACACATACACACACATGCACACACATACACCCTTTGCCACACCCACTCTGATTCCACCCAGAGTGTATCTTGTTTGTTGTGGTTGCTAGTCAGCAGAAAACTGGTTATTTATCTAGTCTCGTTGTGCGACAATTGTTTTTACAAGATGTCTGATTAAAGCCACACACACACACACACACACACACACACACGCACGCACGCACGCACGCACACACACTCATACACACGACTGGTGTACTGATGATAAAAAGTTGGGAGGATGGCAATAGTTTTGACAGTTACAATAAGAAAATTGTGAACACACCTACAAGCATAAGCACACGTATACACACACGTATATATACACACACACGTGAATCAGAATCAAATGACGAATTGTCCAGCACTCCCTTGGTTTCTCCACCACACCTGTGACTGAGGTCTCAGGTTCTGTGTGTGTGTGTGTGTGTGTGTGTGTGTGTGTGTGTGTGTGTGTGTGTGTGTGTGTGTGTGTGTGTGTGGAGTGGGGCGAGGGGGTAGGAGGTTAATAGATTACATCAGCACATGTAGACTACATTAAAGGTTGATAAGATCTGCCAGTGTTTACAGGCCGGCCGTGTGTGTGTGTGTGTGTGTGTGTGTGTGTGTGTGTGTGTGTGTGTGTGTGAGTGTGAGTGTGAGTGTGAGAGAGAGAGAGAGAGAGAGAGAGAGAGAGAGAGAGAGAGAGAGAGAGAGAGAGAGAGAGAGAGAGAGACTACTGAAATGTTAACAGTGATCTGAGAGAAATGTGAGTGAGTGTGTGCAGACCACACGAAAGTGAAAAAGTAGAAAGAGAGAAACAGACAAAAAAAAGAGAGAAAAGGAGAGAGAAAGATAGAGAGACACAGACAGAGAGGCAAAGAAAGATTAAAATCAAGAGTGACAGAGTGACAGACAGACAGAAAGTGAGACAGAGTCTTAGAGACACACAGAGAAAGCAAAATATGAATGATAGAGAGACAGGGAGCAAGATAAAAAATACAGAGACAAAGATAAAGAGACAGAGAAAGACAAAAAGAAAAGGTAAGAGAGAGTGGATGAGAGAGAGAGAGAGAGAGAGAGAGAGAGAGAGAGAGAGAGAGAGAGAGAGAGAGAGAGAGAGAGAGAGAGAGAGAGAGAGAGAGAATGAGATACAGACAGACCAAGAAAGTGAGAGGCATAATGATAAAAGACTTGGCAAATAAGAGACAGACAGAATGAGAGACCGAAATAAAAAAAAGTGAGAGGGGGAATGAGAGAAAGACAGAGAGAGAGACAAGAGGGAAAAAAAGTGAGGGAGAGAGAAGGAGAGAGACAGGCAGGCTGAGAGAAAGAAAACAAGAGAGAAAAAAACAAAGAAGGAGAACCTGAGAGAGAGAGAGAGAGAGAGAGAGAGAGAGAGAGAGAGAGAGAGAGAGAGAGAGAGAGAGAGAGAGAGAGAGAGAGAGGGGAGAAAACAAATGTGATATGAAAAACATGAGAATGTTAGTGGTTTTAAAACCACACACACACACACACACACACACACACACACACACACACACACACACACACACACACACACACACACACGGAATGGTGTCTATACCTTTTGAATGCAGCAAAAAAAAAAAGGCAAATTTAGACATCAATTTAAACAGGAATACTGAAAGACTTCCAGCCTTAACACATGTGCACACACACACACACACACACACACACACACACACACACACACACACACCCCTTAACTAAAAGAGGAGTCCACGAGCGAGTGAAGGCGTAATTAAAAGTCCTGTGTGCGGCGCTGGGTTTCCGGCTGTAAATCTCCGAGCCCCTTTCTTGTGGAAGTCTACATTCCGTGTGCTGTCTGGTGACACGCAGTCGCAGTTAAACAATCCGTCCTAATCTGCAGCGAGTTGCCGCTTCCCACTCATCTCTAATTGCGCCGTAATTTGTTGAGCATTTGCTGGGCTTTTGCGGCTCGTCTCTTCACCAAAGAACGTGGGCCGTGTTCTGTGATTTCTGCTACGCTTCCGGGCTCGGGTCCAAACTCACATACACACACACTTACACACACGCATACACAACCACCATAAAACCAAGCAGAGTACACAAGCATGGACATTTCCTTTCTGCTAACTACGCAGGATTCGTCCAAATCTGCTGCGTTTACTTTAATCCCGACGTAATTCTTCTCCAAAGTGCACGGTATAAAAAATAGCGAAAAATACATGAAGAACTTCGACGTATACCGTAGAAAAAGAAAGAAGAGTCGGCACTTAAAGTCTATTGCAATTTGCCAGCAAATCGGTTCCTGTTATTGATTCTCTATAGTAACAATAAGCAATCATTTCTTATTGCAACTGCCTACAAGCAGTTCCTGACTATTACACTGCTGGTACCGATATCTTAAAGCTGTCACTTTTGGGGCCCTTGAGAAAGGCTCTTAACCATCTGTGCTCCTGGGCAATGTAACATGGCTGCCCCTACGCTCTTCTTCCTAACATTGCTGGGATATGCAAAGAAAGCATTTCAATGTGATATAAGGTACAAGGTGACAAGTATAAAGTACCTTATGCAAGGTGGTAATTCAGTGGTCAAAAGCTCTGGGTTATGGTCTTGCTCAGGGGCCCAAGAGTGGCAGCTTGGTGATACAGGGGCTTGAACCCTTGACCTTCCAATCAGTAACCCAGAGCCCTGCCAGTCCTAAGCAAGGCCCTTTCCCTCTGTGCTCCAGGGGCACTGTATCCTGTGCTCTGACTCCGGCTTCCTAACACATGTGATACAAAGATATGTGAAGAAAGCATTTCACTGTGCTGTAAGGTACCTTTGACAAATAAACAAAGCCCCTTTAATATAATCTGATCTAAGAGCTGTACAGACGCGAGGTACGTACACGCAGTACACCCTTGTAACATCTAGATCTAAGAATGAAATCGATGTGAGCCGGAGCAAACGGAAGTTTCTTGTAGACTGATCTAAGATCTGCGTCGCTGTGATTAAGTCTTAAATAAAGTGCTCAAAACATTTGATACGGAAAGTGCAATCGGAATAACTCAGGCAGGGAAGGAAGCAGGAAGCAGGTAGACAAAGTGCAGAATTGTGGGAAGCAGACTCGCTGGGATTATACGAGCGGGTATCAGAAAAGATGACGGCGAGTGATGGATGGGAACGGGGTGAGAATGTATAACGCTGAGGAGTGTCCAAGACGTCCTGTCTGGTCGACGTGTTTTTATTTTTACAGTGAAGATTTCAAGGGTCCGGGGAGCAAAGGCAAAGGTGAAGCGAAGACGAGGGCCGCCTCCTTCGTGGATTTGCTGAGCCAGGCCGCCAGCGAGAGGCGAAAGGCGTTTAAATCTGTGGTGACACGAAGGATAACAAACACTGCAGAGCGAGCTAATCACCGGCCTCCTGTGCTCTGAAGAAGCCTGAAGAATTACAGCGCCAGCGCCCGCCGAGAGCAAACAGCCCTCTGTTTAAACTTTCATCCCTCTCCCGCTATTCATTCTGCCCACTGTGAGAGAGAGAGGAACGATGAAAGAAGCTCTTTTCAGGCTGCGAGTGATCGAACCCTCTACCTCCTTCTTCTCCTCCCCCCAAACTCCTCATAGCATTTATCACCTGGTGGGTGATGCCCCCCTCCCTGACGCCCCGTAAAAAAAGCCCGCTCACAAAGAACAGTGGCATCAATTGACATTGGGCTTCTTTGACACTGGGCTCTCGAGCGCGAGTTCACTTGGTGGAACACTGCGGCGGATTGTGCTCAAGGAAATGGGAGCAAGAACCCCAGAAAACCACAAAGATCTTACCCCATATATCATTCGCTTTTCTTCGGAGTCGTTTTGCAAAAAATGCGACACGCTGCGAGCCGGGTAAAGATTTTCAACATGTAAGCAAAAGCAAGCATGCAGAAGATGCCAAGAGAAATTCCAGCTTGGCCACTTGTCCAGATTGGTGGAGAGGCACATGGTTTGCCCACGCTAACAAAACAACTTCTCCATAAACACCACGGCTGCTGAAGTGGCTGGAACAGGAATCCGAAATGCTGAACCCCTTAAACACTTCATCGCTTTTCTCAGGAAGGTCCACACGGCCAGTCTCACAAACTTAACACCAGTGAGTTCTGCATTTTACTTGGATATTGTGTTAAATAGATTTGTAGGGTAAACTAGGAAGAGGATTAGACGGACAAAAAAAAAACAACGCAAAATGTGCTGTGATCGTAAACTTATCAACAATTGGGTCAAAAGACACAGTCGGACGTGAACCAGAATTAGTAGCGATTTTCTAACAGATTTTATTGTTTTGTTTTGTTTTTGTTACACTGTACGGACAAAAGTACTGGGACTCCTGATTTATCCAGCCATATGTGTTTTTCCAAACTCGGATTCGGATGCGGTAGCAATACAATTTCCTTTCATTTGAACTAGAAGATCCAAACCTGTTCCAGCATGACAATGCCCATGTGCACAAAGCCAGCTCCATGATGGGTTAGAGTGTAGATCTCCAGCTATACAGCTCCCTATTGAACATGATAAATGTGAATGCTGACAGCACCTAAAAAATCGTCAACTAACCTACATCAGGACCTGAGCTTACTAGCACCCTTATGGCTAAATGAGCACAAATCTCCGTAAGAACAACCCAATATCTAGTGAAACATCTTAAGAGAGGAGTGGAGATTATTATAGGAGTAAATGACACATACCAATCTTATGGTTAAGTGTCCACAAACCTTTGTTCAAACGGTTGTTTCCCTCACATTTTCATTATGCAGCAACTTGTTACAGAGATTCTGCAGTTTTCAGATCCTTGTTGGAAAAGTTACAGTTTTTACCTCGGATACTGGAGACTCCTTTCTGAAAATATTCAAATAACATAATATTGTATATAATACATATCAAATCCTCACTATATCATATTAACAGTTCCACATGTTGTTTTTTGTAAAATGAAACATTAAAATTGTTCAAACTTTCGATTGTTCAACCTCGAATACACAAAACGTCTCGCTGTAAATTGTTAATGCTTTAGACGTATTGAATTTAATTCTTTTTTTCTTTGTAATTTGCTTCGACATGTGGCCTTAACACAAATTGCACTGGTCATATTCTTAATTTTTTTTACATTTACATTATTTATCCAGAGTGACTTACATTTATCTCATTCATACAACTAAGCAGCTATGGGGTTAAGGGTCATGCTCAGTGGCCCAGGAGTTGCAGCTTGGTGTGGCTAGTATTTAAACTTAACCACTAAGCGACCCCTTTTTATAGCATATGAAATAAATAAAAACAATATAAAGCAAAACCAAGCTGTTGTAATAAATATAAAAAACTTTAATTCTACACAGAAGTATAGAAACCGAAGATTGCGTTCAAAACAAACGTCAAATGGAGTCCAAAAGTAATCAGATTAGATTACAAAGAAAAGATTTAGTTACTGATTACATCTTTAGTCGTGTGATTTGTAATCAGGACTGAATTACGTTTCTGCAGAAATCGAGGAGAAGGTCGTTGGTCAAAGGTCAGGCAGTGGCCACGCTGAGACTCTGAGTCAAACATTGTCATTATCTATTAATAGTAAATACACGACTTCCAAACGAGTATAAATACTAGCAAAATACTAGCAAGCACTCGGGGAACTGCTGATGGTGGAAAAGCTTGTGTCTGACCCCAGGCATACGGCAAAATCCAGATGTGATCCGAACGAGAGATTTTCTCTTTCTGTCCTTCTCTTCTTCTTTATGTGTATGTGTGTCTCTTTCTGTCTTTCTCTCTCTCTCTCTCTCTCTCTCTCTCTCTCTCTCTCTCTCTTTCTCTCTCTCTCTTATAAAGGGGAAACCCTGGTATTTATTTAGGTTAGGAGAATATACACTGGTGTGTCTTTGATGCAAATCCCCCTCCCTCTTTCTCACGCAGGCTTGTGGTTAGCTGAGCGGGAGCCCGTCGCCTTGGACGTGCCGCTTCCAATACAGGAAGCTGCCAAGGGTCTCGTTTCCACTGCTAACGTGACGGACACGTTTGAAAACAAAGGCAGAACCTCTGGCATGGGAGCGTACATCCATCTGTCAGTGTGTGTGCAGGCCTGGGGTGGGCAATGTATGTGTGTGTGTGTGTGTGTGTGTGTGTGTGCTGGGGGTAATCTAAAGAGCAATCATAAAGAAAAAGGGTAGAAAATGAAGGGAGAGCAAAAAGTAAAAACATTTCTGTTGGAATGTTAAGGTTTTCTTTACTTTTGATTATTTTTAATCATATACAGTTTATTTCACTCTCATATACACCCTCAACCCTGTTTTTTTTTGCTACAGACAGACAGCAAATCATAAATATATCCTAGTGCCTTCTGACTTCTAATGCATGTCCTTTTCACATACACGCATTTGTAGTGCAAAAAAAATAAAAAAATAAGATTACATGAAAACAGAGAACGCGCTTGAGAAAATGCTTAGCGAGGAGAAATCGATCCATATATAAAATATTGGTGGCAAATTATTGGTCACTGTTTAAAAAATGTAAGTGCAATAGTGCATCTACTAATAACTATATACAAATAAATCGGGTTTTACTCATTGCAAATATGTTATACTTGCATCCGGTGTAGACTTTTTAAAAATTGATGCATAACATCGCTATGTGAATTTTACCATCCCTAATATAAGTATAGAAAAGAGAGAGAGAGAGAGAGAGAGAGAGAGAGAGAGAGAGAGAGAGAGAGAAAGAGAGACAGAGAGACAGAGAGAGAGAGAGAGAGAGAGACAGAGAGAGAGAGAGAGAGAGAGAGAGAGAGAGAGAGAGACAGAGAGGGAGGGAAGGAGGAAGGGAGGGAGAGAGAGGGAGGAAGATAACATCTCCACATCTCCATGACGACTCTTTCAAATCTATGATTGCGATGGAAGGATTCGGGTTTCTCATAAAAGTGGCACTGAGTATGTAGTGCGCGTATCGATTTCGCTCACTGATCGCTTTGATCAACGGCAAAAGCCAAAATTTAAGAGAAGAGCTACAGGGGGCTCATCTGGAGCACATCTGGCCAAATCGGTTTTCTATGCCACAGCCGCAACAGTGAGGACTGTAGGGACGGATCCCCCGGGCTTCAGGCATATACACACACACTCGCTGTGGTAGCTGGATGTGGGAGCGGTGCAGTGCTTATTGTATGTGGTGAGAGGAACTCATCCTTCCCATCGCTCCGTGGAGTCCGAATGAATGAAGGCGCAGTCTGTAAGCGCTAGGACCGGATCAGGAGATGAGTTTCGGAGTCACGCAGGAGAGACAGAGGTTTTTTTTGTTGAGGAAAAAGGTGAATAATTGGAGTCTTTTATAAAGAGGAAGAAAGTAAAAACCAGAGATTGTAAACAAACTCATCGGAGGAGGTTTCCTGTTTAAAGCAGTGCTAATGACTGAAAAATAGTCATGTCCTGTGCACACTGGTAATACAAAAACATACCACATAGAGTCTAACCAAGCACGCACACACACACACACACACACACACTTCCTACTGACATGCTGCTAACACACCGGGAAGGGGGCACTTTGTCTGGGGTGGCACTGAACTGTGACTTTATTTAGAGTACAGACCTACCGTGTGTATGGGGGGAGGGGGGGGGGGGGCTTTACATCAGGTCATGGCCTAAAAAAAAAGGTGTGTGGTCTCTTTCCATTACAAGGGAAATAAAAATTGTCCTTTGTAAAAAAAAATCTGTCTCTGTCGCACACAAATATAAATATATTTAAAAAAAAAACCTTAATATAAAAATTTTCTTTCCTTCATTTTTTAGTATTATAGGCTTCTTCTTGTTCTTCTTCTTTCGGCGGCTCCAATTAGGGGTCACCACAGCGGATCATCAGTCGCCTTACTACTCTCCTCTACATCTGCCTCTTTCAAACCAACCACCTGCATGTCTTCCCTCACCACATCCATAAACCTCCTCCTTAGTCTTCCTCTTTTCCTCCTTCCTGGTGGCTCCATCCTCAGCATTCTCCTACCGATATATCCCATGTCCCTCGTCCCCTATGTCCAAACCATCTCAATCTTGCCTCCCTCACCTTGTCTCCAAAACGTCCTACATTCGCTGTCCCTCTAATAAACTCATTTCTAATCCTGCCCATCATCATCATCACTCCCAATGAAAACTCAACATCTTCAGCTCTGCTGATCAGCTCACTTCCTCTAAACTAATCCTATCCACTTCCTGCTTGACCATCACCACATCATCCAACCTTCTCTCTCTCTCTCATTTTCCTCATTCATCAGCTGCTCAAAATACTCCCTCCATCTTCTCAACACACTCTCCTCACTAGTCAACACATTTCCATCTCCATCCTTTATTGCTCTAACTTGCAGCACATCCTTCCCAGCTCAGTCCCTCTGCCTGGCCAATCAGTAAACATAAACTTTAGGAGGGTAAATACTTATGCACAGTAATGTATATCCGCATCCAAGTTCATTACATTTAACTAAAAAGTAATAAAAATCTATTGAATTAATATAAAAATGTAATTAGTAGCAAATTGTATCAGATCACTGATTAGTTAAAAATTGTTTTTTTGTTGTTTTTATTTTTTTTAAGAGCATCGGTCAATGTGTGCAGCTTGTTTACAACCAATCGGAATTGTTCCTCACGACAAGCTCCGCCCTGAAAACAAGCTCCTCTTAAGCGCAAACTAAAAACAGCCCTGGTTTATCCGGTGGAAACGATCCTTAAGCTCGGGTTCCTGAAAAACTTCCTAGGTTTCCGGAAAACACACACACACACACACACACACACACACACACACACACACACACACACACACACACACACACACATATACAAAAGAGCTACAAAAAATAAGAATGAGACAAACAAAGCATGTCAGGAACAGAAACCATCAACAAGTAATTATAATAATAATAATAATAATAATAATACAAATAAAAATTATAATATTAATCTTTAAATGTGAAATTAAATTATTAAAATATTTTAATTATTTGTTTGATCTTTTTGTTTGATGTGTTTTATTTGGCTGTTAATTCATTTGTATTGATTTTTATTTATTTGCTGATTTATTTGTTCATTTCTTTTTATGTTTGTTTCAATTATTTGTGAGATTTGTTTGTGTATTTATTTATTTATTAATTTATTCATTTTAATTTATTTCTATTTATATATGTTTCTTTGCCTATTTATTTATTAGTCCATCTGTATTTGTTTCACTTATTTTGTTTAATTTATTTATGTTTTGATTTATTTATTTAGTTATTCATTGTTTTGTATTTATGTATATGTTTTTTTTGCGGATTTATTTGTTCGTTTGTCTGTGTTTGTTTTAATTATTTATTTTTATTTATTTGGCTATTTATTAATTTGGCTATTAAATTTATTGGTATTCATTTGTATTTATTTATTTATCTTTTTTTTTTCTTGTTGGTTGGTTTATTTATTTACATACTTACATTATTTCAGTTACTAAATACATTTTCCCATTTTATTTGTCAAAAAGAACCTTTTATGATGCATTAGCATGAGTCAGGCACAGAGACTGATGCGAAACCAGTGAAACCAAACCCCCATAATGCAATGCTGTTACATTCTATATCCTCGGGCAGAAGATTGGTTTGGGCTCGCTGGCGATCTACAAGATGATGACGGCTCTGACGGTGGATTTAATTGGATCCGAAGGAAAGTGAGCTGAAGGAAAGGAAGCATTTATTCAAACTTCAGGGAAGATGTTGGTGATCAGAAGGTTGCAAGTTCGAATCCCAACACCCAGAAGGTTGCAAGTTCGAATCCCAACACCGCACCGCCTTCTGGGCCCTTGTGCAAGGCCCTTAACCTTTAACTGCTCGATTGTGTAAATGAGATTGACGTAATTTGCTCTGAACAAGATCATCTGTCAAATCCTCGAAATAGCAACTTCTTTCAGAAAGTACTGAGAAAACAAGAAGAGCGAATGGAGATTAATAGATGAGTTGAGCGTGTGCGGCTTTGAGGTTCACGATCGGGCATAAATCTCGCTCAGATTACGCTGTGCACAGGCGTAAAGTAAATATTTACAGTGGATTTATTCTGGAACAATGAGAACAAAGGGTGCGCTATGTTTGCCACGGAGCACTCGAGCGATTCAGTGGTCAGGCCTCCTGATCTGGACGACGCAGCCCTGAGAGCGCATGTGTGCACCAGCGTGTGTGTGTGTGTGTGTGTGTGTGTTGCAACCTTGATGTGGCAAACTGATCAAATCCCAGTCTTCCTTTCCCACACGGATCGGAATGACATGAAATCTATCAAAAGCAAATCAAGTAATAGAGGGAAGAGGGGGTTCTTAGAAACAGGAATAATGGCGATTTCTGAGTGACGGCTGCGTGGGCTTTTTTTTACGCTGGAGATTAATGTGAGGGGAGGACAGGAGTGCATTGTGGGTAACAAAGAACAATGCTTACATTCACTACGTATCTTTAATACAAAAAAAAAAAAAAAGAAAGAAAAAAAACAACACTGGTTGTACGCTTAGAGCACTTATAACGAGCCCGGTCAGATGCTTACGATCCTCTTACACACACACACACACACACACACACACACACACACACACACACACACACACACACACACACACCACTTGTATTAAAGACGATAACTCAAGCTCCGGTCGGTGACATCAGCGTATGAACCGTAAGCTGTATGGTGTCGGGTTTCCCCCTGGATTAAAGAGGACATTTAGCCACAGACACCTTGTTTATTTGGAAGGAGGGATGAGAAAAGATCGACGGCGTAACTGAAGGAAGGCGCTCGAGGTTAAGTGTGATTTGTGGGTCTTTAAGCTCGTCTTCGTCTTTAAGAATGTCTGGAGCGCGAGAAAGAGAGCGAGCCACGGCGAGAGTTCAGCGTCTCAGAGTTATCCGCTACGCCGCTTACACAAACAGAAACCCGAGATCTTGTGCTCCGACACGCACGGCCCGTTTAACCCGCGCGGTTATTTATCACTGTACCGAGAGACACTTTCTCACACTCTCACTAATGCTTCGATAGTCAATGGGAATTCTACTGAAATACTGCTTTATGAAAGGAATAGTTGCTTTGGAATACCTGGAATAAGACCAGGTCTCTAAATAGGCTTTATATTAAATATATTAGGGATGTGCAGCTACCGATGCGATGTGACACGATACGATTCAGCCCTATTAGGATTCGATTCAACACAATGAGATTCAGTGCAAAAACTATGGTGTGCAATGCAATATGCACATCATCAGATAGGTGCAGACAGTTCGCTTTTATTTTTCTGACAGGCAGAAAATCATCAGTTTACTCAAGTGCCTTCTGACTTCTGACGCATGGCCCTCTCACAAAACACGCCTTTGTAGTGCAAAAAAGAAAAAAAAGATGAAATAAAACCAGATGCTTTCTTTTCCTGTTCTGTCTCCAATAAGTTGCAGCTCTACCTCTGCCATGTTAATCTCTATTCTATGACACGCCTCGGTCTCCGTAGCGTTGTGATGCGTCATATTGACGTAACGGCTTCGAGAACGCGCTCGAGAAACAGGTTTCGAGGAATCAATCTAAAATATTGGTCGCTTTTTTATATAATAAAAGTGTAGCGCATCTACTGGTTCAGGCGTACTGACAAATCTTTCAATGCCGAATCTTTCCAGGCGTTAGTTAAATTCTGGGATAAGTGTATAAATGTAGTAGGGGAGTGTGTTGAAAAATAAACGCAGCTCCCATTGCTTAAAATTTGTTCGTTTATTTTATTTTGACGCCCCTCGTAGCCGTTAACTTAAAAACAAAAAATACATAAAAAAAAAAAATAATAATTCCCTCAAATTGATTGACTCCAAATTATCTGTCAAAAAAACCGATTCAAAACGTATACTTTAATTGTGGTAAAGAAGCGCGTCAAAAAACGAATGCTTAAATCTCTGAAGGCTCATGAGGAAACGTCAGCGATGCGTTCCCAATGTAAACAGTTGAGACCTGGCTCCTGCCCCGAGCGCTAACGCCGTACACAGCCCGAGAGCCTGAGAACTCAGCTTGGCTCACTCAGGCAGAGAGATTCCTGCTGCTCATAGCGGATGGAGATGAGCTACATTAACGTCGGGAGGCAAACACCACGGCTCGGCCTGACAGGAAAAAAAAAGAAAAAAGAAAGAGAGCTCCACAGGTACAGAGACTCAGGGTCGTGTCTGGGGAGCGCTTGTCTGCTGTGGGGTTGTTAATGATGCTGCTCCAGTCTCCTGCTATACATCAGAGCTAGTAATATTGATGGCGAGAGCATGGGAACGAAACTTTCATCGTCAAACGTCCAATATATTCACGGCTCAAGCGCTCTTCTCAGATCATGAGTCTGGTCTGGTTATTGTGATTGCTTCACACTGACTTTCACAACAGTTCTACAGATCACATACTGGAGGTGGGTGGGTCTCCTTGGTTGACAAAATTCCATGTGCATTGTTCTTTTGTAGGTCACGTGATCATAAAACATGTAGAAGATCTTGAGTGGCCTGCTCTAGGGCTCTGATCTTAAACCTAGTAAATACCTTATTGAATTGGAACGCTGAGGGCACCCCAGGCCTCCTCGCCTTATCTACGTCAGTACCTGACAGAATTGTGGATGAATGAACACAAATCTCCTCACGTACACGTCAAAATCTAGTGGAACATCTTCCCAGAAGAGTGGAGATTATTATCAGAAAAAATTGAGACTAAATGTGGAAATGGATGTTCTCATCTCTACTCCCCCCACTCTAAAGCATGTTGGATGCCTTAAAGGGTTAAGGGCCTTGTTTAGGGGCCCATGAGTGGCAGCTTGGTGTGGCTGGGATTTTAACTCAAGACCTTCGAATACAAAGTCCAGTACTTAACCTCTAACCTCCCCAAATTTACATTTACAGCATTTGGCAGATTTGCCCTTATCCAAAGTGACTTACATTTATCTCACTGATGGGATTTAGGGCCTTTCTCAGGGGCCCAGGAGTGGCAGTTTGGTGTGGCTGGGATTTGAATTCATGACCATCCGATGCAAAGTGCAATGCCCTAACCACTAAGCTACCGCTCCCCCTCCCATGGTACAACAGCAAGGAATTCTTCGGATGCCGTTAAAACGAGCAGCAATAAAGAACCCATTAAACTTTCACACTTTCCTCATGTCTCCTTAGTTTTATTACTGCAAGTGATTTCAGGTGTAAGAAAAAAAAAAAACTGTTTGCTATTAAATGATAAATTAGGTTTCGGCAGTGAGACGGGAAAAAAAATTCACGAAGGCCCATAACAAGCGAGAGGCTTCCTCTGTTGAAGAGCTCTCTCGGGAGGAGATAAGGTTTCAGCATGTGAGATTGACAGCAGCTGCCAATAAAACAAAGGACAGAAAGAACTGGTAGCATTTGAGGGGATACGCAATAAGACATGGGTTTGGGCGTAGTTTTTATTGCAGTATTTGAACTCTGGGGCATGAGTGGTGCTGGTGAAGCTGCGAGGCTGTGGTCGATTGCTCCAGCGTGCAATTGACTCAGAGTAGCATGCGACATGGCCTCGTATACACCCTTTCCGCGAGACTAAAGGATTTGCCGTTTTAATATGTGCCACTGAGGGGGAGCGGTGGCAGGGGAGCTGGCACAGAGAGTGGGAAAAGCCTGTGTGTTACTGCTAGCAACCTAGCAAGGGATCCAAATAAATCACCGCCTTCCACAGGGGGAATCATTTAATCTCAGTACACACACACACAGACACACACACACACACACACATTAATAAAAAGCCCCCAGCACCATGTTTTAGGAATGGTGCTCAAGGCATCCCCTGCACTAGGAAACCCAGTGCCTGGCACAACTTATGCTCGTTTTTATGAACTCCAGACATTCAAAATCAGTTAGGGAAGCCTCTACATACAGCGCTAAGCTGAACCCTGGTGACTCATCTCCCTCTTTTAATATAAAACAAATACAAACAAATGCACGGCCATAAAAAAGCACAGCGGTCACGTCAGCGGTTACTATACCCTGAAAAAAGGTACTGAGCATTTATTTTCTGCTCGGTGTTTTTACTGGACTTTGGTGCGCCGGCTTTGCGGTCGCAGGTATTAAGATCGGGCTAGACTTAGCGGAAAACTGCTTCGCTTCTGGCCGCGAGTGAGGGAACCGAGCATTACTGGATCGTTTACCCAAACAGAGAAGAGGGACATTAAAAGAGATCGGTATCATGCTCTGCATCTGGTGAGTGTGTGGAAAAGAGAAAAGTGGGATGTTTCAGGCCAGAAAGGGACAGAAGTATCAAAAGGATAAAAAAAAAAAAGTACATAACAAAGAAGATAATTAAATCAGAAATTTTAGTCAACTTGGAGAACTTGAAGGCAATCCATATTGACATTTCTAGAAAATGCGAGCAGACAGTAAGACAAAGTCAGGGATTGAACTGAAGACTTGTGAAGTGGCAAGGAGCAACCAATCTGTCGCAGAAAGACCAATTCCAAACACAAGGTTCTGCTAAAATACCCTGTCTTCCGTCTGGCCGATACCGATATTTAGAAATAAGGGCCGCCGATGGCTGATACACACAATATAGACAAATGTGTTCGGAAACCTGACTTTTCCAGCCATATGTGGTTCTTTCCCAAAATGTTACCACACAGTTATGATGTCTCTGGCTGTGCTAGCATGATATTTGAACAAATTCTCACTTGAACTAGAAGACCCAAACCTGTTTCAGCATGAGGATGCCCCTGTGCATAAAGCCAGCTCCATGAAGATATGCTTTTCATGGGTTGGAGTAGAAGATTTTCTTCTATAAATCTCCAAACCTTTTGAACACCTTTGGAATTAATTAAAATACTGACTGCACCCCAGGCCTCCTTACCTCACCCTACATCAGTACCTGACTTTACTAAGACCCATGTGTCTGAATGAGCACAAATCTCCACAAGCGCACTCTCCGAAATCCAGAAAAATATAATTATAAGAGCAAATTGGAAATATAAGCGGAATGTAATGTTTAAAAACCACATACCATACTTAGGACCAGGTGTCTGCAATCATTTGGCAATATTTTTGTTTGAGTTTTTTTGCACTTGTTTTGGTGCCTACCTGTAGCCTGAACTGCAGCTGGAGGATCGCTAACAACACACTTCCAAAAAGAGTTATTCCTTTTTCTCTCCATGTTATAGAGAATGTTATTCTCTATCTAAAAGTAGCATCATATTTAACCAATGAAATATATAAGACTAGACAACGAACAAAGGATAAGAACTTAAAGCCTGGGACACACCAAGCTGGTGGTTTTGAGCGTCGTGGGCTATAGTTTTTCCGGTGTGTTCTACACCATTTGCTCTAGTCTGACGGCGTTAGCTGTTTTATGGCCGATTCTGCATGTCTATTTGGAGGCGAAGTTTGTCTGCGAGAGCTCGGCTTGGCTATTCAACTTAGTGAATAAGCACAGAAAAAAATAGCAAACAATGACGGAGTAAAGAGGGAACACACAGACACTTGTCATTCTTACTCTTGTCTTTGCAACTTAGCAGATATGATTGAAAAAACCTACAGGAATCCGGTAGCAAAGATCGCGACAGGTGTAAACACTGCTTGCTTTATATATTCACAGTTCTAGCTCTTCCGGTTTACTTCTTTGGATGCCGAATACAGACTACTGCCACCTGCTGGTATGGGAGAGTTCTGTTTTCTCACGCAAGCACAGAACGTATACACATGGTTTGGGATGTCAGATACGCCGGCCTAATTTGCAGCACAAATCATTAAAATATATTTAAAAATGGTTGTCTGAGTTATCGCTTCATACTGCAAATTCTTGAAGTTTGTTTCATTATCAAGCATCTTCACTTCCTCAGGTTTTTCACAATGCTCTTTTTATCGCCGTTGCCTTTTTAAATACACCTGACTTTGGCTTGCCTGAAACAAAAGAATGAGTGAGACAAAAGATGAAGCCAAGCTTCCATCACCAAATCGCTCCTAACAGCCCACAGGAAGTTCTCGAAAGACTAATGATGTTTGTTTGTTTTTGTTTTAAGCCTGAGCTCGAGCGGTTCTGGTTTTAAATCAGTGATACGTCGAGTGCACATGACAAAACTCCTTTCGTGAGTTCTGCCGAAATTCTTTTTTTTTTTTTTGCACCCAGCCCAAGCAAAATACAGTACGAGGCCAAATGGAGGCTCGCCCCAGCTTACAGATGGACCGGTGAAAGGCAACTGGGTGGGTGGGGGGATGGAGGAGGGGTTTATGGGTGGATGTGTGGAGGTTAGTTGAGAAAAAGACACATTGAGCAAGACGATGAAGCAAAAAAAATAATAAATACGCAACTGGGTGCCAATGAAAAACTGCCGAGACCTCTCGTGGATTAAACATTTTGCACAGTCCATTGCAGTCTGGGGTTTTTTGCTCTCTTCCGCTGTAAAAAGCAACACGTTCGGCTTAAATCACTCCTTTCCAAACTGTCAAAAAACACAAATACAGGCTCAATAACAGCTGGTGGAAACCTGGCAAGGGGAAGAAGAACGGAAATCGATGATTAAAGTTGAATTGATGAAATTATCAAAGAGTCTTTGAACACCGCATATGATATATAAGGACTGATACGATAGCACTTTGAAGACTCGCAAATTGAGAACGAGGCTTAACGCTAAACATTCCGAATTGTAATATTTGAAAAAATGTTGTGTAACATGACAAAAAAGCAACTTTTGACCAAAGTTTTACTCTTGTACACCAAGCGAAGTGTTCCAATGGATCAAAATAAAACTTTAAAAAATACATAAGAATTGAACAATATATGCAAATGACTTGCTGGAGTTCAGTGATACAATTTTTCTAAACATAATCCTTCACCTCTGCAGCCAAAGTGAATTATCATCAATCTCTCTATTATATATATCTATTTATTTGTTGTATTTATTCAGCAGTGTCTGCACATTTTTCACTGATATTGCCTTCATATTTATTTTGCTGTACATATGTTTACATATCTGCACTTGTCAATTTGCACAATTGCTACTATTTGCACTTCTGGTAGGTCTATTTAGTTGCAATAATCGTAAGCACCCACACAAAACCTCATATTAATGCCCTTGTTTGTGGAAAAGGATGTTTCAACACAAGGTTTGGTTTGTACATACATAAAATTTGGTCATATAATGTTTTAGATTGTAGAATTACATTTTAGATTCAGTGTAAGTGACCTTGTTTTTTGCCTGAAAGATAATCTTAGGTACATGAATTGGCTTTTCGAGCAGTGTGACTTCACAATACAGTCACAAGGTGTTACGCTATTCAAGGAAAGCTCAGAATCTTTTTTAGTAACCAGGATTATCAGATCACCTCCAAGGCAAAGGAAAACACAAAGAACCGGACCAGGGAATAGTACATAATGTATGTATTGATTTGTGAGTTCAAGGTCCCATGACTGGTTCAATGTGAGACTGCAGACTGGATTGGGAATCGTTGTTGTTCTTAGATGAACTGATTTACCAGAGTTAAACTGGCCTGTAAGCCTGCGACATTAACACAAGATCAGAACTATTGTGCGGCCACATCATCGCCATTGCACAGAGCTGAGGTCATGATGACTTTCAAGCAGTTGCCCTCCACTGGTGGTCTATTTTTAATGCCCTTATCAGATAGCTTTAAGAAATATCCCAGCTCAATGTGTTAATGTGATTTGCACATCCACTGAATTTTGTTTCCATCTGGCGGGAAAAAAATGGTGCTTTAACCAAGAGGAGGTGTTGGGCCTGGATCTCTGACACGTCTCTCACAGATTCTGAAGAACCACTCTGGTAATAGAACACAGCCCTACCAAGTTTTTGCTATGGGATTCCAGTAAATGGATGGATCTGATGAAAACAGCAGCGTCCAAATTTGAGAACGGTGCAAGATCTTTGGCTTATTCCTCCCTGGATCACTGATTTATTTTTCCCAGAACGTCTGAAAAACCAGCCCAGAAATAGAACACGGTCCGTCGCTGTGGCTTTCGCCGAATTGACGGATCTGATGAAACCAGTAACTTACAAATCTAAGACTGGTCCAAAGTCTCCCACATATTCCTCTGAGTTATAAGGTATAACTAGGCAATGTATAAATAGAACACGATCTTCTCAATGTATTTTCCCCCATTATATCCAAATAAATCCAAATTTATCCAAATTTTAAAATGGCACAAAAAATGACAATGACCGCAACCAAATGCGAAAATTCGTTCTTGAAAAATACAGAAACAACAAAAATGCTATCATAATCAGGAAACAGATGGAGAAAAAAAAAAAAAAAACACATGCCTGGGGTGTACTTCAAAAGGGTAAAAGCTAGAAAGTTCATTGAAACAAAGAACATTGCTGGAATTTTGCAAAAGGAAGCTGCATTATTGATAATAATTCACATGGAAATGGCGTGTTTAAATGTATTACATAATATACAGGAAGTATGTAGGACAGGTGACAAGTACAGGAAAGTGGAAAAAGTAAGAGAAGAGGAAAAAACAAGATCCCAACTCCTCCGCCAGGAAGCACTTCACAGGTCCTGCAAGGCCAGTGGCTTCAACAATCCAGACAGGATCAGAGTGCACACACACACAAGTATACTTTAAATTTTACCCGGCAATGCAGTCAGTGATGAGAAATATGTGTGAGGGAAAAAAAGCATTCCTGACCTCTGTCTGACCCTGAATGGCCTGTGGGAACTGCACAAGTCTCTGCACTGTCTGCTCCAGACACAATGAGCCAACAATTGCATTATTCAGACAAGCAAGGCAACATGGGACATGCAAGGGAAATCCATGACCTGGCAGCAGGACAAGCGAAAATGTTTCTGCAATTTGTTAACAAGCGTCTGGATCCCGACGCCTCCGCAGCTTCACTTCAGGTCACGCCGAGAATTTTTGGGGTACAATTCAAATGCTGACGGCAAGCCAGAGATGCTTAAAATGAAAAGCAAATTGTACAAGATGAACGTGTCTTTCATTTGGCTACCATGTCATTCATTCGACCAAATCAGAGGGTGTTCCGTATGCCGTGTAAAATCACAGCCGATCCGTAAACAGTGGATCCTTTGCGCAGACACGTCACATCTTTAATTAGGCATGTGCGGCAGACTAAAGAAGCAGGGGCAAACCAGGATCGAGCCCAAAGCCATTCTAATCAGGGATTCCTCGTCCACTGGAGGAAAAGCCAAAATGGTGCCAGAGCTACAGTACAGAACCTATAATACCCAAGAAGCACATAAATCCTTTGGCCATGCAAATCTCCTCCAGATGGATAGATTCAACGAAAGAGATAAACATGGACAAGAGGTAAGCCGGGCTATTTATAAAGGCCGCAGCCAGAGAGCATGGCTTCCACTTAGACCGACACACCCTGGCCGTTTAAAAACACACATGAGCAGGCAAATATCCAATGCGGCAAAAGGAGGTTGCACCTTCCAAGAAATTTAGCTGTTATTCCACAGAGCAACCTAACTGCTTTTGCAACAAAAAGAAACTCCATCTCGGAGTCAGGAGGACAGGCATAAATCTGTCCAGCCGAAACCAGATGAGCCAGAGCTCTGCCTGGAAGCAGTAAGCACAGGTGGGGTTATCGTGGGGAGTTTCCCTCAGCCAGGAACCCTTCCACTTGGCTGGAAAACCATTGTTCCACTTCATGGAAATAAAATTCTTTAAAAGGGGTTAAGAGAGCATTGGCACTGTTTTGGAAAATTGTATGACATTGTACATTTGCTCCATTGAGACTTTATCCCCAGCCATAAATTCCAACTCCCCAGATGTTCCCTAAACAACTGAGAGATACAGTATAACCTTCCCAGCAAGTCTTAGATCTGCCCCGGTTCTCCATTCAGGAGAAGAACTGAGCAAGGGCATTTTTGGGCACCTCACCCACTTCAAAAATGTTCAGCACAACTTGTTGAACACAAGCAGTTTCACTCTGAATAGTGAAGATCGTGGAAAATGCTTAGCCAGGATTCAAAACTGTGTGTCCCACAGGCCTTATACATGAACATGCTGACCTGCAGAGCTAAACCTCCTTTTGTGCCATGGTCATCATGAAAGAACAGGAAGTGGGATTAGTAGACAAAGGCAGCATGGATCTGATAGCATGAACTGTGTAGATCTGGTCTCTTAAACCTACTGAGATATCCAGTGTCCCTGATTCTTATCAGTGATGTACACTTTGCTATCCGGTTGTAAAATAATCAGTCAATTTCCTGCGAGTCTGTCATGTGAAGGTGTTTGCTTTGCGTTTTTCATCCAGTCAATTCAGTTCTTTTACAGGAATGGTCGCACTTGCTCCTAACCGTCTGGGACCTTTTTTCTGGCAGAAATCTTTCAAATGTTGAGCGTGGGTGACTCCCTAGCACACAAACTAAGTCTGATTTAATATTTAATTAGCATGATTAAAAACACGTGTCGACAACCTTGCTGTCGACATGTTTTTACTTTACGCTTGCTCTGGAAGGGGTTGTTTTGTGGGGGTACCTGGAAATGTAGCCAATTTTCAGCGTCCAATATTTTGAATGGAACAGGTTCCTGTTTTTACAAGGTAACGAAGGGCACCGCTCAAGTCTGTACACAAGGACAGATATATTTCTGTCCGCCCACTAGGAAACAAGAAGCGGGAAGCAGAGGCGCTGTGTGGGAGGAGGAGAAAGAGAAAGGAAAATATAGAAAGAGAGCGAAAGAGAGAGAACGTGAAGTATTTTTTCCTCCAATGAAACCGCACGTCCTCCCAATTTTGTGGTTCGTTTTGCAAAAGTCCTTCAACCTTTTGGCAGCTACCAAATGTGCCTTGGCATACAGTAAAACCATGCACCATATATCTGGAGAAACAAACACACAATGCCCTCACACAAATCGGAGTCCTAGCCAGAGGCAAAAAAAAACCCACGACTCCAGAAGGAACCTTGAGAACTCTCAAGCTGCAAAAAGCCTGAGCAGGGTGACCCCAGACCTCAGAACCTGTGATCTCGTTTATCGCATCTGACAGCATACAACTAGGTCCTCTAAGCTGCTGACCTCAATTCTGCTCTCTATTTAACACAATAACTAGGAGTGCAGTGGTACATCCAGACTGTCAGCACTGTTCTTTGGGGATATTGTTCACAAGACAGACAAACAAGAAAACTAATTTTAAAAAGTGTCCGAGTAAAAAAGCATGAGAAAGAGAAGTGAGGAAGAGAAAGGAACCAGAATGGACCAAGAACTGCAAGCCACATATGTTAGTCATTGTACAGGGTCGATCCCATGTGCAAGCAGGCTACAGAGCGTACTTAACGGGCCGGCTCTGGAAAAGTATATTTTACAATTCATTGCTTCCTTCTTGCAAAATTAAAGGCCTCTTGTTAAAAAGAGAACTTGTCAAAAGAAAGCAGCTTTTATTACTGAGCAAACTCGCGGCCTCTTTCGAGGGCCCACTTCCCAATCAGCTTGTTTTGTTTTCGTAAAAGGATACGGCTCGCTCCGGGCCGTCGCTGTGTGTTTGTGCATGTGTAAATGTGTTAGGGCTTTCTTCACCAGCAGTGTACCTCTGTGCATAATCAGGGATAAAGAATACAGTGCGAATGGAAGAGCGAGGTTTAGTTTCTCACGGTCGGACATTAAACTGTTCCATATTCAGAAACGAAAAGTTCGGGTTCAGCTGAATTGAAGAATTCGGATGTATTTGTAGTTTGTTGATAAATGAGTATTACTGTTAATTCATGAATGGAACATCAATGACCCACTACGGGGGTTTAATGCTTGTGGGTTTTACAATTGAACAATACAGGCTTGCGATTTACGATGGAGATGCGTTACGATGACCCCATGGTGATCAGTATGGGGAAGTATTCTGTAATTTGTTAATAACTGAACAAATTACAGCACATCATTTAACAAACAGGACAATTTACCATAATGTATTGTATAAATTATACAGTATGTTCGTTTACATTTACATTTATGGAATTTGGAAGACGGTCTTATCCAAAGATGCATTTCTTTTTTATACAACTGAGCAGCTATGGGGTTAAGGGTGTTGGTCAGGGGACCAGGAGTAGCAGTTTGGTGTGGCTGGGATTAGAACTTGTGGCCTTCAGATTCAAAGCCTTAACCACTAAGCTACCAGCTCCTCATATGTGGTATTAATGTAGCAGTAGGTATGTGGACGAGCACCGGTTCGAAAGTGGGGGGCGGAGCATATGCTTGTATGTTTGCTTTTTGCGCAAAAATATTTGTACAATTTTGACAGACCGCTATCTTCATCGTAAAATTGAAAAATCATTAGTCAAACCATCGCAACTCTGGAATTCTCTCTCTCTCTCTCTCTCTCTCTCTCTCTCTCTCTCTCTCTCTCTCTCTCTCTCTCTCTCTCTCTCTCTCTCTCTCTCTATATATATATATATATATATATATATATATATATATATATATATATATATATATATATATATTCTCACACACACACACACACACACACACACACACACACACACACACACACACACACACACACTGTCATATTATATGAACTCTATTTGCTTACCAACCTTTTTCCCCTTTATTTATTCACAATAGCAAAGTGTAGATTGTTACATTACTGCAAAAAAATTTAAGTGAAACTTTTTTTTAGTACAATTTTGTGTTATCGCTATCGTCATTGTAAGATCGAAAAATAGTATGTCGAACCATCGGAATTCTGAGACCTTCTGTATTTCCCAGTTCATTTTTCAGTGTTCAAAGTTTCAGCTTTCGTGTTCATACCGCTATCAAATTGATCTAGTATTGCGCTAACCAGCCAAGCCAATTCTCTGCCATAACTGCTATAGAATTTCACTGTATTGCATTCAGGGACTTAAAATCGGTCTTTGCAACATTGCAGTGTGTTTCAGAGTTGAGCTTTTTCTGATTCAGGCTAGCATACTTACTAAACCCTTTTCAACCAGAAGCAAAAGATGTTAGAGATTTTCTTATCACCAAATATGCTCATTTTTAGTTCTGAGGCGAATAAATTACTATCCCTATCAATGAATTCGAGTTTTAAATCTAATTGGACCAATTTGGCCCGTGAGCTGTTTGCTGCTTAAGTCTGGTTTATATTAAAAATATAATTTCAAGAATAAAAAAGAGATACAGACCAAGAGCCAAAGAGGAAAAGGCAAGCACACATGTCAGGTTCTGGGAGGAATGTTGATAGCCATCATACGTTCTTGCCTCCTGCTCTGTTCCCTGGAAACTGCACACATTTAATGAGTTTTTTATGAGACCCAAAAACAGAGAAGGATGCCCAAGCCGAGCGAAAGCATCAGGCTCGGGTCCAGACAAACATACGGGCCCTGCTCCGGGACACCAGCAGTTTGTCATCAACTCCGGCTCAATCGCAGCTACCATCGGCTCGCTATTTCAATGCTTCCATCTGATAGAACATTCCAGACTCATTACTGCGGTATAGTAAACATACAGCAAACCAGGTCCTATTCCACATTAATCTACAGCTGGGAGTCAAGTCAAGGAGCGGTCATGGACGCCCTACAAGGAAGTCAGCTACTGAGACACTTCCAAGAGCTAAACAAGGAAGAAATCTGATTGAAACCGAGGTCACTGTACTAGTGGACAATCAAGCTAGTCTTGACTATGCTAGCATGCTCTCTTAGCAAAAAAAAATAAACATTTCGAAGAAACATCGCACACTAGCGATTAGTCATGAACAGTAATGAAGTAAATGTAAATCGTTACAGTATTTAAGTAGCTTTTTCATGTATTTGTACTTTACTGAAGTATTTCCATTTGGGGAGTCTTTAACTTCACTATATTTGTCAAATGTCTTCCTTTTTACTCAACTACATTTTGCGAAATCAGTCATTAATTTTTATTCAGTGGATAAAAACGTAACCGGTCAAACACGCAGCAAGCAACCAATCAGGTTCGAGCGTGTGCTCTGGTTTAAACTTGTTTTGATTGGCCCTTGGTGTATCTACTGATCACCAACATACAGTTCAGCATCAGTTCAACAACAAGCAGAACATTTTGAGAAAATAGATGAAGAAGAAACTCCAGACTCGAACTCGCTACAACACACGTGACCTTATTTGCGTGATGTTTTTGAAATAGTTGGAAAAAAAGGTTTTGGGCTCATGCTAATTTGAATAGATATCAATCAGTGTTTGACTCATTAATATTATTCTATTAATAGATCGGTGTGTTAAGAGTAACTTTCGAGTCTTTTCACATAAACTGAGTTGATTTCATGATAAAAAGGATCATAGGAATATTATAGCGATAAATCATAGTACTTTGGACATTTGAAGGCAACTACTTTTGTACTTTTACTCAAGTAAAGTTTACTGGAGTCACATTTTACAGAGTATCTCTACTTTAACTCAACTAGATGGTTTGTGTAATACTTTTGCTTTCTCAAAAGGTACAATCTGCAATAATTTAGAGAACATAATGGGTTACATAATACCTTTGTTCGTTGGATGATCAGGAAAGAAGCCTGATTTGAGAGCGCAAAAACAATTGCTTTGCAATGATTTTAAATAAGATCAGATGCTGCACCATTTTTGCAAGCAAGAGCACTAGAAGTTGCAAGTAAATCCGGTGTATTTTAACAATAAATGTGGGCAAAAAAGGCCTGTTTTTACCAAAGCAGTAATCCAGACATCTTTTCACAAGACCATCACATTTACTCTGTGTTATCTACCAGAAAACAAAACTTTAATAACTTTTAATCGTACAATTGTGAAAAAAGATTCTAAATCCTGTGGCCAGAAAATCCATGCACATCCATGGCAAACTGTCTGAAGATGTGAATACATCCTGTCTGATGAAACCTCCATGGCAAGTTTGACTAATGCAAAAGTGTAAACATGACCTTTCGATGCATGCCGATAAGGTCCTGCATTCGGAGCGTGCAAATCGATTCTGTGCACTTGCAGACACGTGAGGAAAAAGGAAACCTCGAATGATAAGCTCGGACTGCGTGAGTTTAGCAAACGGACACCCCGATGAGAGATTCTCCTACGGAGCTTCGTGTACCTTCAAGTTCCCCCCCCAACCAGGACAGCAGGGTCATAAAATACGAGCCTGGGGTAGATACTTCCCCTCTTGGCGTTTGCCTCCCAGTCTAGCATCTGTTTCAATGTAGGATCTCGCTTACTTTCTCACTTCCATACGACTCCCTGGAGAATCATGAAGAGGATTAACAACTGGAGCAGATGATAGCTGTTACGATGATAGCCGCGGAATCTTCAGCCGAAGGGTTGCGGTGCGGTCCGTCTTTTCCCGAAGTTTCCAAAGTTGGACGTCTGACTGGATCAGATAACGAAGACTAATGGAACTTTGTTTGCGCTGGAGGTCTGGATGCCAGATCAGTCGTAAGAACCGAGGTGGAATTCACAGAGTGAGGCAACAATGATGTTGCACTGTTTGTGTTTGGCTTGGGTTTCACTTTCCCTGGCCTCCAGCTCCAAGGACAGACACAGAGAGAACGAACCAGTG
This sequence comes from Silurus aristotelis, assembly GCF_946808225.1. Lineage (NCBI taxonomy): Eukaryota > Metazoa > Chordata > Actinopteri > Siluriformes > Siluridae > Silurus > Silurus aristotelis. Next base: position 17,127,904 of record NC_139595.1, on the reverse strand, counting down.
GAAAACACCTGTGCTTTCAACTGCGATAGTGAGCAAAGTGGAACCATGCCAATTTCTCTCAAGCTACCAGCAAACTTCTAAGCAGACATCAAACTGACTGGAGCTACATGCTGATTTATATGTAGGCTGTCACCACCCACCAATCCATTACAATAGCGATGTCCACGCTACAATGCATCACCTTGAATTCGTACCACTACGTTACTTTATGAGTGCTGCTCCCTCGGCTCGGCTGGTGGTGCTGTAATTGCAGGTCGCTCTCTGTAGGTGTGTGTGTGTGTGTTTGAGAAGGGGAAAAAGACTGAAAGAAAAAAGGGCCACTCTCCCTTTCATCTCGGTTTCATCTAACTTTTATGTTCCACCCGAGGAGCGCAGCAGCTCATATCCAAAGCCACCGTTTGAAGCCTTTCAACTCCGTTAGAGATGCTTCCTGCCTGTCCTACACCCTGTTAGGTGGTTTCATCTCCCTAATTATCTTCATGTCAGACTGTGTGTGTACTGGGAAGGAAAATGTGTGAAATTCTTTTTTTTTTTTTTCATCATTCTCTCTGGGATGGGTTTAAGGGGGGGTTGGTGATTAAAGGGCATGTCCCAGCAGATGCACTCCCCTTTAAAGCAAGAAAAAAAACCCAAACAAAACCACGAGGGCCTCATCTGAAGATGTGCATTACAGACAACTAATTAGGGATTAATCATTTCCGTTTTTGCTTTTCTCTGAAGCCGGGGAGACGACGGAGCATGTTACAAACCGTCCAAGGTGTCCTGGTTCTCCTCAGTTCTTAATGAGTGGTGGGGGAGGTGGGAAAGAGGAAGCTTTTGTTTTGGCACAGGTAGGATCCAAAAAGGAAACAAATCAAAAGCTGTTTAGAAAGTTTGCACAGAGCTCTGCAGAAGATCCGGAGCACTACAGGGATGTTTGGCGTCTGCTGATTCCTTGATGTTTCAAATCTTCATCTAAACATAAGCAGTCACACGTTTTCTCAAAAAAAGCGCGTCGAGAAGCGGCGCGTTTCTGACACGGTTGTCATAATAGTATGGAAATACAAAACGCTGTAGTGAAAACAAGAGTTAAATCACACAATCAATAAAACAGCGTGCTGGTGGAGTTTTGAAAATCACAACGAATCCAATTTAATGACATTGAAACATAGCTGAGTTGACACTTGTTGCACTTTGGTGTGAATACTTATCGCACTTGCGTCAGTTCATGGAAAGAAATCAGGAAAAACGGGCCAGTTTTTATAAGATTTGCCAGTTGGCCATACGGTATAAATTTATTTGTCATAATAAATTCCAGTGAAGAAATTTACGGTGGCCAAAAAGTGTAAAACAAATTAGCAAATCCAAAAAACAAATGAACAAATCAGAAAACAAAATAAGAAACCACACACAAAAAAAATAACAAATCCAAAAACTAATAAAAAAAAATCTGAAAACAAACTAACAAATTAGAAAACGAAATAATAAATTCAAAAACAAATGAACAAATCAGCAACAAAACAAATTGAAAACAAATGAACAAATCCGAAAAACACGAACAAATCTAAAACCAAATGAAAACAATTCAGACAAACTGGAAGAGGTACTTATAGTTTGTGGATAAATTACTCATTGAATGAGACACCCGTCATTCAAAATATACAGGAAGTAGGAAGCTGTGTATCATATAACTGTGTTTCTTGTACGTGTGAAGTTCTGCATTTACTTTTACTTAACCAATTTTTTCAATAGTGACACTTTAAATATTTTACACTTTTACACACACGTGACTTCCTCCTGCTTGTTTTATTTCCTGTATATTCCTTGAATAACAGATGTCTTGTCCAATGAGCAGTAAATATTCCAATCTTAATCTATACCTACAGTACCTTTTCCGGTTTGTCTGAATTGTCATTGCGTTTTACGGATTTGTTTGTGTTTTCAATTTGTTTGTGTTTTCTGATTTGTTGATTAGTTTTCTGATTTGTCAATTTGTTTCCTGAGTTGATGTGTTTTTGGATTTGCTTATTTGTTTTCGGAATAGTTCATTTGTATTTTTCATTTGTTAATTTGTTTTCTCATTTGTTTATTTGTTCATTTGTTTTCAGATTTGTTTATTTGTTGAGGTGTTTTCGGATTTGCTAACTTGTTTTCGGATTTGTTTATATGTTAACTTGTTTTCGGATTTGTTTCTATGTTAACTTGTTTTCGGATTTGTTTCTATGTTAACTTGTTTTCGGATTTGTTTCTATGTTAACTTGTTTTCGGATTTGTTTATATGTTAACTTGTTTTCGGATTTGTTTATATGTTAACTTGTTTTCGGATTTGTTTATATGTTAACTTGTTTTCGGATTTGTTTATATGTTAACTTGTTTTCGGATTTGTTTATATGTTAACTTGTTTTCGGATTTGTTTATATGTTAACTTGGTTTCGGATTTGTTTATATGTTAACTTGTTTTCGGATTTGTTTATATGTTAACTTGGTTTCGGATTTGTTTATATGTTAACTTGTTTTCGGATTTGTTTATATGTTAACTTGTTTTCGGATTTGTTTATATGTTAACTTGTTTTCGGATTTGTTTATATGTTAACTTGTTTTCGGATTTGTTTATATGTTAACTTGTTTTCGGATTTGTTTATATGTTAACTTGTTTTCGGATTTGTTTATATGTTAACTTGTTTTCGGATTTGTTTATATGTTAACTTGGTTTCTAATGTGTTTTTGGATTTGAGATCATTTTGCTCAAACTCATTCCAGACTATTATAGAGGTCTGGACTAAAGTGTGATTTCTTTGCCCTTAACTAAAACACTAAACCAAGTAGAAAAATATGTCCGTTTAATTCAATTGGACATGAAGATTAAATGTATGAACCCTGTCTTAAGTGAGAAGCAGTTCTGTGGACATCTGACACAATGATTCATTTTCCTTATTACATTTCTTAAACCTTTAAAGTAAATTAAGCCAATATGTCGACCAAAGTACATAATCAAACTCGCTCCTTGATCTGTTTAGGAACATTTCCTGCTTCATTGCGTTCTTGCTTGAGATCCGTGTGGCTGCCGCTAATTGGCATCACTGTGGAAAAGCGTGCTTGATTTTGAATGTTTGTTTTGCCTTTTATTTTGTTTTCGTAGCTTTAATTGGAATCGCTGGGTGGGCACGGCCTGCTAAACACACTCACACATACACACATGCTCTTTAATTGCTGAGGCACTGTTCCTCTGGATGTATTTGTGTTTGTAATGTAAGGAGTTAGTTTCTTGTCAAAATGATTCATATGGCAACACTGTTTTACACCAAAACACCTTTATTTCTATTTAGTCTTTTCCCAAAAATCTATATACACTTCCTGAATCATTATTCAGACATTCGGTGAACTTGATGTCTCACTTTATTGGTTTTAAACGGACAATTTCTTGACAGTTTTCTGTGGGTCGCAGTCCCATCCCCTGCTGAAACCTATAGATGCACATATCATGTGCTGATTTTCCTCACGATTACTTTTGACAGGAAAATAACGGCGTAATTGGCTCGTAATAATCCCCACGCATCGCACGTGGAGACTCCCAATCTCTTCCACCTCCCGAGTCAGGCGCTGCTCTTTAGGCACGACGCCTGGGTGGATTAACCACATTAAGACTTGTGGATTTTGCACATGTACACTAACATACAGATGGGCTGGAACTGTAGAGGAAGCTTTTATTAGACCCCGATTTATAAACCATTGTGGGTTTTTTCCATGCAGTTTGCTACAAGAAACCAAACTATGGATCGATTGAATTCTACACATTTTTATTTGTAGAGCGTTTTAACAATAGACTGTCTCGAAGCAGCTTTACAGAGATAAAGTGGAAATAAATTTGAATAAAAGAGCGCATAAATTCAGTGTCTATAAGTTTGTTTATTATATTTGTATATTTATCCCTAATGCATAGAAAATGCATATAAAATCCATTTTATATTTCAATGTGACTCGATTTTCGATTCGATTCAACACAATGCGATTCCATATGGTGCAGATACTTCGCTTTTATTTCTTTTCTTCAGACAGACAGCAAATCATACATTTTACTCAAGTGCCGTTCTGACTTTTAACGCATGTCCATTTCAAACGCCTTTGTAGAGCAAAAAAAAAAAAAAAAAAGGAAAAAGTTTAAATAAAAGCCAGTAATAAAACCAGATGTTCTTTTGATGTTTTGTCTCCAGGAAGATGCAGCTCTACCTCTGCCATGTTAATCTCTATTCTATGTGAGTGTTGTGATACACAATATTTTCATAGCAGCAGTGGTGCTGAGAGAAACAGTTTAGAGAGGAGAAATCAATCTACATATAAAAAAGCGGTCACAAATTATTGGTTGCTTTCTAAATAAAAAAAAAAGTAAAGAAATCTACTAATAATTATATATATTAAATCTTTTTTACCAATGCAAATATGTAAAAAACAATACGTCACGATACAAATGCTTGCCATCTTGCCATCCCTAGCTCTTTCACATTAGCAGGACCTTAATGAACCTGTATAGAGTTTGACGAATGGAATATAGGCCTCTCTTGTGATAAATTAACGAGCAAACAAACCAAAAAACAAACTTCTGGGATCCGAACCAAAACTCTCATATCAATTCTCATGCATAGTTACAGCCATAAGACCACCATCCTGAGAGAACATCATCTGAAAGATCACTCCAGAACGGTTAAAGAAATCTGGTGACATTTTCCTTGATTTGCCTTTGATTTGTCACCTCTTGGTATATGTTTTTGATCAGTGACCTGATGTGCAAAGTCAAAAATCCTATTTCCATGTAAAAGAAATCAAGAGCTTCCAATTCTCATGTGGTTTTAAGCGAAAAAAAAAAAAAAAAAGTCGTGTGTTGGGGGGGTGGGGGGGGGATCTCAAAGCTTTGCTCATAACATGGGTTTTGACTCCAAACCAAAGTAAACATCTCTCGAAGTGGATCATGACGTTATTCCTCCATGTGTGTGAACGTGCATGTGTACGCCAATGAGAGATGTCACTGCAAACGACAAACAGAAAAGGCTTTACGATTTTAAAGCTTTGTCAGGAATTATAATTTTTTTTCCCCCAAACCAACGGGACAACCCACGATTCTATTAACGTGTGATATGATGCACAGTTTGACCGCCTGCCCGGAACGATTGCGCATACACACGGAACCACCTGCACACACTTAACCTCACACAACGGGAATTACATTGTGTTTAAAAAATAACACTGTATTTCCTATGAGTTGGGTTTTTTTCACTAACCCTAGATTCCAGAAAAAATGCCCTTCTCATGCTCTCTTTCACACACACACACACACACACTTTTTTTTCTAAAGCTGCGATTCAGCGAGCACACAGCTTTAATTCATTTAATATAAAAAAAAAAAGGAAGAGAAAAAAAAACGATCTGGAGATCTATGGCAAAATCTCAAGTTAGATAATGGTAGGAAAATTTGCGATTCGCCAGCTATTATGCCCAATCAGGCTTCGAGGCAGAAGAAGAAGAGAGTAGAACCAGATGGACCATGAGATGCCTGAAGATGGAGGGCAAAGTAGCACCAGAAGAAAAAAATAAAAAATGGAGAGAACCACAGAGGCACACCCATCAAGAAAAGAGCTGGCGGCTCCAGATGTGGGTTTCGTTCCATGGCTGGTGTTACGCAGTGTGATGTGTAGGATGGCGGCTCGGTGGTTAACGTTCTCTTCTAATGACCACAAGGCTGCGAGCATTCCCTCATTTCTATCTTTGGATTGAATTCCTAAGTAAAGGAAACACTGGCTCACCTGTTTTGCTTTTCGCTTTCTTTGAGGGCTGCTTCTTCTTGATGATCTTCTCAGTGGCCTCCTGCTGCAAGGATGGATCTTCTTCCTCCTCGATGATGGACTCGGAGACAGCCTCGCAGCACGCTGGGGGAGATTTCGCACCGTTAAACCATGTTAGAATGCCTCTAGTGATCTTTTTTATTTAAACATTCATTTGCATAAAATTATATTTAAAATTGCATATAATGACGTAAAGTTACCTAATGGGTTTTAAGTACACACTATACTCAAAATGTGTTGCAATAAATAAATAAATACATGCAGGGTGAGAACATGTCATAGTTCAATTCCATCCAAAATAACGAACGTATTAATTGGTGCACCGCGAGTTAGGTGATTTTTTTGTATATTATTATTATTATTATTATTATTATTAAACTTGAAAACATGCACAACAATGAGGTAAAGCAAAGAAACTAGAGTTAGCGCAGTGTCACTGTGGAAATACGATTTGTAATGTAAAACTGTTCTTTTTGAGCATGCACGAAATGGTTTTGACAAGACGAAGATAGGCTTCTCGCGTAAAAAATAAACAAGCAAACAAACAAACAAACAACTTCTGAAACTTCTGGGATCCAAACCAGTTGTTTTCATGCAGATTTAAATCCTGAGAGAATATCGTCTGCAAGATCAATCCAGGACACTTAAACATCAAGGAACGATATTTTGCTTGATTTGGCTGGAATTTTTCACCACACTGTATATGTTTTTGATTGGTGACCTGAGATTTGAAGTCAAAAATCTCGTCTACATGTAGAAAAATAAGTCACGTCACCTGTTGAATTCTTGAATCAGAGGGTGTTGATTAATATTTGACAACAGCGGCTCTGACGATAGTGCCAGCTGAGCTATCTTTTCTATACGAACAGCTTAGGACCTTCTCAGCAGATGTTACACAAGTCTAACAATAGATTTTTTTTAATGGTTTTTAAAAAAGAATAAAAACTCAATTATTGATACAGTATGGTGTAGGAGATAAAGGGAGATATTTCCGGGGTCAGCACATGCTAACAGGCTAGCCTTCAGTGAAGAAAAAAAAAACCCAGAGTTCTTTATAAGAAAGAGAAAAAAGAAGGGAGGATGGTGAAGAAAAAAACTGGAACTAACTCGTTTAATGGATGTCCTTTAACATTAAATGCAGTTCAAATTTCTGTTGTGTTACAACAATAAAACACTTTTTGACGTGCTTTGAAGGCATCCATCGATCCATACGATAAGCAGTAAAAACTTGACGTGACTTGAAGTATCAAAATATCCAGAAACGCGTATGGAAATCTTCCATACGCACTCCAACACCTCAAATCAAAGCCCCAATCTCTGTCTCCACAGCAAGTCCCAAGACTTGGTCTGCTGCTCTCTATCTAGGGATCAACCTGAATTAGGGGCCCTTGAAGAAAGAGCTTATGAATTGAACCCCTTGTGCCGCACCCTTGTGTTCCGAACAGCCTTTCTACAATCCCTTAGCTTGTTTCTTTTCCCGTCCTACATCCTCAAACAGAGTAACTCCCCCCCCACCACTTGCCCGCCTTTCCACCAGGCTGATTAGAATAATCCTATTCAATAAAGTCAATCTGCTCAACAAGGAGCGCCAGTTGGCTATTAGATTTAGCTAACGTGAACGCTTTTGTTTTTCCAAGGTTCGAGCTTGAAACGGGATACGCGCCGGTGTTTGGACAGCGTTCTAATCTGACAGCCTAGTGGAATGGAAGAGGCCGGGATCACCGTCTACTCCGGTTGGATCAACAAGAGGAGGAAACAAGTCCCTCCTGCTAGGATAACAAGGCTGCGTTGGCGGGTGGAAACAGTAGGCGGTGGTTTGTGCGTCTGGTCGACAAAAGAGGATTGGTGTGAGAACGCTAAAGAAGGGTGGTGTTAGCCACCTGGAGAGTTTGGATACGTGTCTTTATATTGACAGTTTTGCTATTTTATGTATATATGAAATTTGGATTGGCGACAAGCTGAAGTGAACGAAATGACATTTTGTGAGCTGATATAACATTCAGACTGCGTACAAACTGCAAAAACTCCCTCATCTAGTCAAGACTTACAATCTTATATCTAGCCATAAACATCGTATTGATCTTATTTTAAAGATAAAATATAAAAGCAGTCTGTTTTAGCAGTAATTATTGCTCTTAAGGTTGTCCAATAAAAATTGCTCAATAATCACACATAGGACTTATGAGTACATTTGAAGGCAAATACTTTTGTACTTTTACTCAAGTGAAAGTTTAAAGGACACTTTTAATTATACTGGGGTCATATTCGACTAAGTGTATCTCCACTTTAACTCAACTGCATGGTTATTCCATCCACTACTGCTTACAAATTATAAGACTAACCACAATCTTTCCAAACATTATCCTGTATGGTTATTAGTTTTTTGGAACTTTGTACTTTATAAAAGGTACTTCAGGGTTTTTAGTAAGTTGTTCTGTAGTTTGATTTTAGTTTTTTTCATGTTGAATATCATCAGTGTTCAGTGACAAAATACATTTAATAATGTTTTATGTTGCAATAAGTTTAAGCATTTTGAGAAGCAGATATGTTTTGACTTTGTTTTTGCATCGTAACTACTGTGTTACAAGACAGTCTTTATTTCAATAAAAATCGTTGTTGACAATAAGCGTGTATGCATGATCTTGATTTTAATGGTAATCTTGTTTTTAGTTGAAATGCTTTGCCTCATTTTAAGACAGAATATATAATGATGAAAATTTAAATGAAGAGGAATTTCCTTGTATATGCTCTGGTTTTAAGATGTATTCACACAAAGAAAGAAAAGCAGTGTTTAAAAAAATGAACAAGCTTATTTTTACGTAAATGAAACTAAAGCGACTGCTTGGAATAAGTGTTTTAATGCTTCAGACATTTTGTTCTAAGTGTTTTAATGCAGCGGTCCCCAACCTTTTTTGCGCCACGGACCAGATTAATGTCAGACAGTATTTTCACGGACCGGCCTTTAAGGTGTGGCAGATAAATACGACTAGATAAAATGATACGAGCGGCATAAAAACTGGTAGTTTCTAAATATAATAATAAACGTGAATCCACTGTGTTGTTCTTTGTTCATTTTGCTCACTTAGGGGTTTAAATTTAGCGGTAATGTATTATGTGTTAGCGGCCGGAGCAGCCCCTTATAGAAGGTAGCGGCTGTAGGTAAAACATGTGACCGAGGCATCATGACATGCATCAAGAGTGAGTCATACACAGACGTAGCGGAGGGATTCTGGTAATTTTCCAAAATAAAACATCGTTCAGAATCAGATAATAAATAAAACGGAAATAATGTAAATTATGTATCCTTTCTGTGCGGCCCGGTACCAACTGACCCATGTTTGGAGGCCACTGTTTTAATGCTTCAGGCAAGTGTTATTATCTTGCAGATGGCAGATCATTTATTTCTTATATATAGACACATTATTTTGCAGTGTAAAAAACCTTCACATTGAAACTGTTTGTTCAAAGGTCATGTACATCATGAACAGCTAGTTGAGAATGTCGCAGTTGAAAAAGTTGCACACACACACACACACACACACACACACACACACACACACACACACACACACACATACACACACACACACACAAACACACACACACTTTCAGTGATTGTGCATCTGAGATCTTAAAAATAATAAAAAAAAATCCTCCCTCCATCAAATATTCAATCTTACACTCCTCTCCAGTAGGCTTCCTCTTCCTTCCCTTGAAGCTTGGCAGAAACCTCATTCCCACTGGAACATGTCCAAACAAAAAAAAAGTTAGTGTACGTCTAGCCTCCTTGTCACAACTTTCTGTCCAAAAAAAATGCGAGCAGATGCAGCAGACAAAAAGCCGCTAGTTTTGTGAGGTGAAGAGATTTGAAGGTTGTAGCCACCGGTTTTCCAGGATGCCTTTAAGGACTCAAAATACCATAAATGTGATGCACTGTATCATAAAATGTTTTATTAAATGTTAAGCTTAAACATTTGTTGCCTGAGGCGTTTAACTAAAATTTGTGACAGCCTTTTCTCTACATTCTCTCTACAGAGCTCACTGACTCAAATGATTTCCAAGTGTCAAGAAAACAGTATGAGTAGGAGATAACAGAAAAAATTTCCCATCCCCCCAGATAAATGGTTTGTTCTTAGCATTCTTAGTTCTGAGTAGCTATGGGGTTAAGGGACTTGCTCAGGGGCCTAGAAGTGACAGCTTGGTGTGGCTGGGATTTGAACTCACAACCTTCGGATCCAAAATCCAATGCCTTAAACCAATAAACTAGTAAGCTATAAACTCATAGGATATAGACTCAGGATTTCCAGAATGTACAGGTGATGAGTTGAGGGCAGTAAAAACCCCACGTAGAGTCCTGCATGGGACTGTTTTCTTAATCCATGAATTTCTGACCATCGTCACAAGCTCCCTCAACATGCATGTCTCACTCCTGCGATTTTTGTGTCGAATTATTTTGTTTTTGTGGCATAAATACCAATTTTATTTGTTTTCTGCATTCTTGTTTTGTGGGCCTATGGCAAATCGCCGGATGGCAAGATGACGGGATTCCTGGGAGATTTGCGTTGGGTCCCGCAAGATCCCAATGCAGCTCTATACCCCCAGGCATCACCTATCAGTACGTTGCTGAAATCAACATGTGACCAAAACCTGCTCCAGCATGACACTATGATCAAAGGCAGCTTAATGAATATATGGTTTATTTGGGTTGGAGTAGAAGATCTTGCACTTGCAAACCAAAGCCTCCTCACCTCACCTCACCTCACCTACATCACTACCTGACTTTACTAACACCCTCGAGGCTGAATGAAATCTCACAAATCTCGACAAGTACACTCCAACATCTACATCTCCCAAGAAGAAAGCCGGAGGTTATTCTACTGGCAAATGGGACCGAAATGTGGATAGGGATGTTCAGAAATCTTCCAGTACAAATCATCTGGTCAGTTTTCCACAAACTTAGTGGACTTTTTCCTTGACACAGTCTGTCATTCCCAACATCAAAATCCACTTCATCATCATTAATCACTGTTAGCAGCTGCGAGCGACAAGCAAATAAAAACCAGCGCACATTTTTTATTACCGCTGACACGTTATGTAAAGTGGAATAACACGGCTTCCAGGGAGGATTCCGTGGAAGCCAAACAGTGTTTGAGTGTTGTGCAAAAGTCAGGTGTTTTGGACATGCTTTTACCACAAAAACAGCCCCATTTCCACACACGTTTTTTTTCCCCTGCGTACAACAGCGCTTGTGACTCGGAGAAGGAATTTGAAAACACAAACCCAACACGAATATGTAAATGCAAGTCTACAAGCGAGGCTTCAGCTGCTGTGTCCTGAGAAGAGCGTGGTTGTGGGAAAAATACAAGCCTGCTTCCTGAAAAGAAAAAAAAACTCAGACGCCTCGGTGGAGGTATAAAAAGACTCCCTTGATGGAGAACAGGAACTGCGGAATGCATTTAAGGCCTCCATAAAGACGCTGAATGGGAGACAGTGCAGTAAAGAAGACTGCTAGCTGGCCAATGCATCAGGCTTGGCTTAGTGCAGCACAAACACCTAATACACAACACCGCACTCCTCTAATACACAACACCACAATCCTAATACACAACACCACACAATCAAAACTTGAAAATCATCCTACTGTTAATGTTTAAAAATGTAAGTACATCAATGAAGTACACGTCATTCTTAATTGAATCGTTTATAACCATATCTAAGAGGAATTCTGATTGGTCAGAACATTCTGATCGATTTCCTATTATAGAAATTCATATCAATTCCAGCGGCATAGTTTATATTATTATGCTTGCTCTAATACATTCACTTTTATGGAAGGAGCACTAATGACTACAATGTTTTCTAAAATATTGTTTATTATATTATATTTTTGTCTTAGTTACTTAAACAGCTGTTTATAACTAATATAATGTGAGAGACATCAAAAACAAACTCAGATATCAATGTACAAAATATATATATACTATATACTAAACTATATAGTATAGTAGAGTATAGTATTAATTAAAAATATACTTCAGATATACTATAACAAAAAAACAAAATCTGATTAAATTAACTATATGTTCATTAAACAATGCAATTATTAGAAATGTTCTTTTCTCCATCAGTCCTCTATGGGGATAAGGGCCTTTTTTAGGGGCCCAGGAGTGGCAGCTTGTTTGGGATTTGAGCTCATGAGCAATGCCTTAACTACTAAGCTACCACCTCCCAATAGTGGACCAATGGGCTAATGATGCTAATTGGTGCTATTTGGACTACGTTTGTTACAACGTCTGCGATTTCATCATGGACAGCAAGTTAGAACAACGAGCAAACATGAAATTCTGTTTGAAACTGGACAAATCTGCAACAGAGACATTTATACGACATACGCTTGACACACTGCAATGGTGCAATGAGTCATTCACTGAAAGACGACAAAAGATCAATAAGAACTTTAACAAGCTCAACCCCCTGCAACTTGTGCATGAACAATCCATATGATCTCACTTACACACCCACCCAACTCGCCAGATTTGGCTCCTGCGTACTTTGCCACCCTCTTACCGAAGATGAAGGTTGACACCATCATGGAGATCCAGCGTGAATTGCTGAAGATGCTTGAAGCACTTCGAAAAAGAAGATTTCCAGGACACATTCCAGAAGTTGCAGGAATGCTGGGAGCGCTGTATTGCTGTGCAAGGGGACTATTTTAGAATTCTTTTGGCTCACTCTTTTACACTTTCTCAGACGTGAAACTACAGAAGTGATAGACAAAAAGACTAGCAAGACAGCAAGAAAGGTCAGGGTCTTAACAGTTTTCTTTACTTTTGTCCAGTTTAGTCCTGCTAATAGCGTAAACCTCCCAATTTGCCTTTCCATCATCGTCAGACGCGATAAAAAGGAGAGCGAGCCAGCTCCCTAGTTCGAATGACTAGACTCTCAGTCTGACCTCGTGAGCTTGAGCCAGCACTGAGTAGGGAGTGATGGAGAAATCTGCAAAGTCTCCTAGGGAGGACATGGTGAGCAGTTCAGGAGACTTTCAGGCTCTGAGGCAGGTGCAGTACGAGACGTCCAGGAAGTCGTTTTAAAAGACAGGGAGGAACGGTGGTGGACTTTTGAATCAGTTAAAAAAAGACAGAACGAGACAGCTAAGTAACAAATCATCTCAAGAGAGAGAAACAAAAGACAGGAAGAAACTGAGGGGGTCTGTCATTGTGATTTGTGTGCGCAAGTCCTCGCCAGAGCTCAAAGTTAGGAAGCGCGGGGAGTCGAGGCAACGTGTCATCCAGACACAGTTCATCAGGGAGAAGGAATGCTCGCCAAAAGGGTCAGAGCAGCCGTCACTCTCCTCCGCAAGTCTGCATCCATCCCATCCATCCGTCCACACTCTATCTCTCTATCAGCTCTCGCTATCACCGAGGAGGCCGGCGTGAGATCACCGCCTGTCTACATGTCCCAGCTGCCATGGAGGGAAGATGGGGCCAGTTCACCACAGAGAGGAAGATGGAGAGATTGAGAAAGACTGAAAGCCAGACAGGGAGAGGTATTAGGGAGGAGAAACCTAAGCATCTGATAAGTGGCTGCAGTCGCGAAGAGAAGAGAAGAGAAGAGAAGAGAAGAGAAGAGAAGAGAAGAGAGGAGAAGAGAATAGAATAGAAGAGAAGAGAAGAAAAGAGAAGAAAAGAGAAGATGATGACTTTTATTAGTTTAATCATTTACACAACCCTCGGGTCTCTCCCTCAATCTCTCTTTTCCTTTTCCGCAATTAGGATTATCCTCACTGAAAATTGCACAAAGAATCAGCAACACTCTGTCAACTCTAAACTCCACAACACAAATGCACACATACTCTGAAAACACACACACACACCCACACGGGAGCTGAAAATGGGGGGCCCGAGCAGGCACAGAGGTCTCTGTTGCTGCCGGTGTTGGTGGAAACGTAAACACTTTGCATTCACAGCCGGGTGAAAAAGCAACGGGTAATAAATTACTGTTTATCTACAGCCTGACAGACTTTTGGTTCGAATGGGAGCCGGCTGTGTGTTTTGGCTCCGAGCCAGGAAGTGAGGAAAGAGAGTGCGAAAGGAGAGAAAGGGACCGAGAGAGGGAGGAAAAGTGAATTGGGGCTGCCAATCACATAGAGAAATGATGTTTCACTTCAGGAAACTTCAGGGAAATGTTCTCACTGGGAAGCCACACACGTGTAGGACGCGTTAAGTACTGCACTGTAGTGCACGTCAGGAGTATGGCGACTGTGGCCGTGAAACGAACTGCGACCACCATGGCCTTGCAGATATAATCACGGCTAACGACTTTCCAAAAACTCACCTTTTATACCAGCTTTGCTTGCTTGCGAAATTTCATTGGAAGTGAATTTCATTTTATTTGGATGGCAAAAAAACTAGATCTTCACCATCTCTGAAATCTGCTCTATTTCATCATTGAGTAAAGTTCAGAGGTCACACGAGAGTAAAAATTCCCACCATATTTACAAACATTACATGAAAAAATTCCCAATTGCATGGTGAAACAAAGATTCTTGAATGCAGTGTGCACCAAATATTCCAATACCGCAGCTCAGCCATTGCAGTGCATCATCCCTGTAGACACGCTATGCCTAATTCCTTTTATAGGGTGCTATTTCTTTTACTTACGTAGATTTTGTTATTTGGCTATTAAGATGATGATCACCTTGTCACACTGTAGAATCTCAGACTGTATGACAGTCAAAAACTGACACAAGGAAAAGACTCGTTTTGCATCATTAATCTGTGACATGTTCAGACCCTTGTTCTCTCACTAATGGTATCTAGCAGCAAACGAACTGTAATTTTGCTCATGACATGCCTTGATAATAAAAATAAAACAAAGACGACTGTGTGTGGAGCAAGTCTCTTCTTGCTTTACTGTCGATCCGACTCGTTTCCACATTTTTTACTGAGGTGGTTTGAAGTTGTCACGCTAATCACATCAGGTTTGGTGCTCCTATTAGATCTTGGTTTGACTGTTGTCGTAAGAGAATTCACACTGCAGGAAAGTCTCCGAAATTTTCTGCCAGAATTACGTCAGAGGGAAAAAAAGTGGTCGCTGTTGGTGTCAAACCAGTGATCAATGTCCATGTTCATAGTAAAGTTTTTGTTTAAAAATGCATATTTTATTCTCCATTTTGGTCTTCCAAATGATTGAAAGCAAAAGTGTGGATGTAGAGCGTTTTTAGACAAAAGATGCCGCTTTTCAAATTTATCCGGATCAGTGTTGACATAGCAAAAGTCTACAGATTTTAGCCTAGGATTATTAGAATTAGCCCAAATTTGCCCACAATAGCACTAGCTTAACTAAATCATTAAAACTTTATAATACAAATGTTCTTGTAAAATACGAATGTTTCTCTGAAGTAACGATTGATTTAGGAGACTCCGCACTTCCAATGTAAATATTCCTGCAAACGATTTGTAGAGGAATCCTTATAAACACAGCTTCAGCGTTTTGACTGATTCAGAAAGATTTGAACAATTCTCATCATCGTCTCCACTTGGGATTGTTTTTGTCAAGACCCCCAGCTTGATTTTAGGTTATTTTGCCAAAACACAGTTTAAATCAGAGCACAAGAATTCATGGGAATCATTAACACGTCAAATTTAAGGCAATGATGCGTGTCGATGCTGGTGGGTTTTGTTCGAAGCCTTTCGAAACTCTTATTGAACGCTGATTTGGAAATTGTGCGACTACGCCAGCATTTTCGTGTCGAGCTAGTTTCCAAGGAACAACGCCTAATCTCCATTTCAGCTAGTCTGCTGTCAGAATGCTGTGTTTCCATAATTTACAACTTTAAACTAAGTTTTTTTCATAGCCAATACAGGACGAAGATCTGGTCAAGTTACCGGTAATAGCTTCGCATCACACACACTTGTCTCTGTAATTCTGCCAAAAACCACAAGTACATGACGCGACCTAGAGAAATGGGTGAAAGCGACGTAAAGGAAGAATAAGTGGTTCTCTGTGAGCGCACAGCAGGATGAAGAAGTGTGTCTGGAGGGTGGTAGGGGGCGGGGAGGGGGAGCAAGGGCAGAATTAGGGTGGCTGTAGAGGATTACAGGCGGCTTCTTCGGCCCCCAACGGCTCCTATTGTTGGAGTTTAATGATGCGTAGGAGCCTCTGTCCTGATGGGCCCTGCTGAGGGCCTGGAGCCTTTAAGGTATGCAGGAGCACATAGCCAGACGGTAAACACACCGATCAATGAAATAGGGTCTTTAACACCAGGCTTTGGAAGCTGTTAAAGTTTTAGATGGGAATGTCGAGGACATCAAAAGACAAGTGAAAGTGGGACATGAATTTTCTGAAAAGGTTATAAAACCTTGATTCAAAAAAAACTTTTTTTTTTTTTTTTTTACACACTTGCACACACACACACACACTCACCTGGCATCATGACAGGCGCTGGAGCATTGGCTTCGGAGGAAAGTGACAGGCGCCCTCCCTTGCCGATGCGATCACAGAGCAGTGTGATGTGTTTCTTGAGGCGCGAGGTGTCTTTAGGCATGCTTAGCTGGGAGGTGCTCAGGCTAATGGCTTGGTCCTTAGGACTTCTCGACAGACACGTTCTCAAGAGATGAGACACAGCTGCGTCCACACTCTCCTCCCAGCCCTAAGGGAAACGGCAAAGAGGAAGTATGTTAGACACTAAGATTCAAAAGCATCGCCTGGTTTCACACAACACGTCTTCGATGGTACTGGTCAGGCGAGGGAAGCGAGAAAGAAAAATCGCTCATAATCTAATCAACATTTGAGTCAGAGGCGATAGCTAAAACAGACCTTTAAATGATAAGGGATGAACTATGATAGTATAGCGCCCCTAAAGGTAGAGTTTAGGTAATGCGTGAAATTCAGGAGACTGTGACAGACAGGTCTAAAGGCAAAATCTTTTTTTATAATAATAATAATAATTAAAATAAATACGCAGATCCTCCATACCATTATGACCACCTGCCTAATACTGTGTGGGTCCCCCTTTTGCTGCCAAAACAGTAACTTCTTTAGTAATTTGAGCTACAGAAGCTGGTCTGTTGGATTTCTTGGCCACCCATGACCCTGTCACTGGGTTAACTGGTTCTTCTCCGTTTATAATATTACAATGTCATAATGTTGTGCCTGATCTGTGTAAATAAAACTGGATACACTCCTTTCAAAAAAACTTCAGCCATATAAGTCCTTGTGTACCTATTTTGATGCACTCTAGAAATACCATGACAATTAAAAATATTGATATGATAATAATTAGAACTTGCACATTGATATAAACTTGTGGTTTGCTTCTTTAGCCAATCAGAAGCAAGAATTAAAACGGTGCTGTTCTATTGGTAGATGATAATAGTAGATAGATAGACCATGGGTTTTAGTTTGACATTTTGAATTGACTGGAGGAATAGACTGTGTGATTCTGGAGAAAGTGGTAGCTCAGTGGTTAAGGCTCTGATCAGAAGGTCGAGGGTTCGGGTCCTGGTATTGCCAAGCTGCCATTTGAACAAGGCCCTTAAGCTGCTGTGCTCTAGGGGTGCTGTATCATGGATATGCAAAGGAAGAATTTAACTGTGCTGGAAAAGTAAAACGCCCTTTTTACCCTGCTTTATTTAAACCTATTGGCATTTAGAGCAATAGCACATGGAATCCCAGGAAAAAAAGGGGTTAATAGCAACTGGAAAATTGTGTGTGTGGGAGTCCAAGACTCCCAGCGACGGCGGATGAACCCGGGTGTTGACAGGGAGGGCAGGGCTGCGCTGTCCCTTGCCGCCATCCAGATAGCCCTTAATGAACCCTAATGACAGGTAATCAGTCCTGTAATGATGATGACAGGGAAGAGCCATTTACAGCCAGAGGGGAGGGAAGAGAAAGAGAAAAAGAGAGGGAGAGAAAGAGAGAGAGAAAGAGAGAGAGAGAGAGAGAGAGAGAGAGAGAGAGAGAGAGAGAGAAAGAGAGAGAGAGAGAGAGAGAGAGAGAGAGAGAGAGAGAGAGAGAGAGAGAGAGAGAGAGAGAGAAATGCGAAAAATAGACGAAATGACGAGATCGGATATAGTAGCCATCACTGAGCGCAAGTTTTCCAGGAACTTGAAAAACATCCAGGGGAATAAAAAAAATGTGTGTTTGTGTTATGTGTGAGGGTGTTTCTGGGAGGTTAGGTGCTCAGGTAAGGTGGTCACAGGTGAGAAGATCCTGAGTGCTTTCTTCATGGCCGGTTGCATTGCTGGAATTCCAGCGGCTCGGGATTATTTGTGTTAAAAGATAAGAGGCTCTGAAAACGGAATACAGTGACTTGGTGTGACCAAGGCTCCGGGTGGTCGACGAGAAAAGTGTGTGTGTCTAAACATGTGTGCTGACTTCACACACACACACACACACACACACACACACACACACACACACACACACACACACACACACACACACACACACACACACACACACACACACACACACACATATATACTCGCTGATACGATTTGCTCGAGTTGGGAACATGAAGGTGGAACAGGAAATGAGAGGGAGCGAGAGAGAAAGCTCATGATACGTGTCATTAGTGAGCGCCTGGCTTGGTTTACTGATTCTATCTGGGTCTTGACCATGACTCATTCACTCACTCTCGCTTGCCGACACACACACACACACACACACACACACTCCTACATGGGAAGGAGCGGTAGCGGTAGCTATAGAAACCAAACCATCTCTCTGCATACACCTTCCCTGTGTCACCATCTTAACCGCTATGCTTACACTCCGCTAATTCCGGTGCTGCGGATTTCCAAGACTCGCTTTTCTTATTATTTTTTTATTTTTTGTTCCACCGCTTTTACGGCTCGCTTAGCATTCCCCCTTGTACTTGACAATAAAGTGAATCCGGCGAGCAAACGGAACTGGCGAAGAAAGGGATCGAGGCACCTTTTTTGCAAACCCGTCGGTCCAAGTCTTTGTTGTGCGGTTGTGTTATAAAAAGGATTCCCCGGTAATTGGAGGTAATTGCTGGTAATTGCCATTGCCTGCATTAGCTCACTCACGTGGCATGCACATGAGGAGCGGCGTGTAAATATAGCAGGCCGTGTATGTATATATGGAATGGGGCTAAATGTAGCGCACCCATTCAGATGAGGACACTGTTCTGCTTTAGATGTTGGCTTATATAGCAGCACTGCAAATTACAGCCCTGATGTGTACAAGAATTTTCGAGTGTGTGTGTGTGAGCCACCTGTCACTGTTTACCCACGAAGGAGCTCTCCGGGTTTCATTCTGGAGGTATTTGCAGTGACCTGCAGCTGGGATTAGCCTCGTGCGGTGTGTGTTCGGTGAACAGAGTGATGGCAACGCCCGGAAAAGCGGCCCGGGAGAAAGCGCCGTCACACACGGCCATTAATCACTACAAGCCAGAAAATGACAGTCGTTTATTCGATTTCTTTGGTATTATATTATTAGATGAAAAGGTGATGTTGTCGTTTATCCGTTTTGCAGGCTTATAAAGCTAGAATTGAATATAGGCTTGAATGGCAGTCTAATTTGTAAGGCAGCTCTCTCTTGGAATAAATTATTTTGTTCTTTTTCTTCTTAATATTTAAATTTTTATTATTGTATTAATATAAACCACATATTTAGTCCTTAATTGTAGTTATTGAGCTGCTTAGTTAAATACATGTTTTCTGTTGCCCACTGTCTGTCACTCAGTCTGTCTGTCAATTTATCTGTCAAGCTGTTGGCCTGTCTGTTAATTTGTCAGTTAGTCTGTCTGTCTATTGGCCTGTCAGTCAGTCTGTCTCTCTGTCGGTCTTTCGGCCTGTCTGTCAATTTTTCTGTCTGCTGGCCTGTCTGGTCATATATTTTTTGGTCTGTTGGTCTGTTGGTCTCTCTGTCTCTCTTTCTGTGTCCATTAGCCTGTCTGTCAGTCTGTCTGTCAGTCTGTCTGTCTGTCTGTCTGTCTGTCTGTCTGTCTGTCTGTCTGTCTGTCTGTCTGTCTGTCTGTCTGTTGGCCTGACTATGAGGTATTTTGTTTGTCTTTTGGTCACAGTCCATTTTGTGCTCATTGGACTCTTTCTCTAAATCTGTGCAGCTGTCAATCAGTCTTCCAGTCTGCCTGCCTGTCTATTGATTGGTTTATTTGCTTTTCTGTTTATCTGCCTGTTAGTCTGCTTGTCAAGCACGTTTCCTGTTGGGTCCCCTGCTTGTGTCTGACTGTCTGTCTTCTGGTCAGTCAGTCTGTTTGTTATACATCCGTCTGTCTGCCTATTGGTCAGTCTGGCTGTCTGTTAAATATCGGCCTGTCTGTACAGTTGTATAAATTAAACTCTGCCACCAGCATGTTTACCTCACGTTGATGCCAATCTTATAATTAAGATCATCAAGCAAGGCAACACAGATTCTTTTGTTGCTCTGACTGAAGAATGAACTGTATAAACTGTATACATAAATTAATTTTTATCCATATTTCTTTCTAACCACACAGGATGTGTTTAATGTGATAGTTTGCAAAGTTCAAACGGTAAAAAAAAAGTCAAATAGCCTCCTGCCTTAAGCGTGTAAAAGGAAAAATTAACAGTCAGTGAAATTGGGAAAAGACAGAAAGGCAAATCCACACATTCCCTCTTCCTCTGATCTCTCAGCGCTCAATGGACCGATTCTTTCAATATGCTAGTTTGTGGAATGGATCAAGTCAGTCAGTCAGTAAGTCACACACACACACACACACACACACACACACACACACACACACACACACACACACACACACACACACACACACACACACACACACACACACAAAACCCTGATACTGTTCCTAAAGAGCACAAACAATTGGTCCGCTCTCAGCAGCAGTGTTTATGCTTTGGGGCCTCCGAGGTCAAGGACGCTGCCCAAAATAGGGTACTTAGAAGCGAGAGTGACAGTGCGGGGGTGTTCTTTTACTACACAGGCATGAAAGGTAGCACTAACATCACTGTAGGCTTTGCTATGGCCTTCTCATCGTACTGTATTTGTGCATTGTACAGATGCAAAGGAACCTGCAGCAGTGCCAGTCACATACTTTATAGCTTATATATTGCTATCTGATCTGCATGCGTTTGTGTGTGTGTGTGGGTTCACGGGAGGTTGAATCGTCCTACAGCATGACAATAAATAGAAATCTGTCTCTAATGTAGAGCCATTAAATATACTTGTTATAATAACAAAAAAATGTGTGCGTTAATTGATTATCTCAGGACCTCTCTTTGTTAATACCAGTAAAAAGTGTGTTTGTGTGGGTGTGTGTCCTCACCAGCTGTGGTGTATCCTGCAGCAGGGGCAGTAGTGTTGCCTCCAGTATAGCTGTCTGCTCAACGCCGAGTCCTTGCCACAGAGAGACCAGAAGGATGAGCAGATGCGTGGAGCTGCGTAACCTGGAGAAGGCCTGCACCAGACACGCTCGGTTCTCCTCGGCTGCATCCGCCAGGGCTATCACCTGACCGATGGGGGAAAAAGGGAAAGGGGAAAAGGGAAAACTTGAGTCACATGCAAGTACATTAACCTCCAGGTTTAAACTGGAGACCCCTGTGGAAGGTTATGAGCGGTACAGGCAGCAGGTTTAAACTTGTACGTGGAGGTTTTTTGGGGGAAGCGGAAGCTGTGCTGACAGGAAAATGATCGGTAAACTGAACGAGAATGGTGGGGGTAAAATGACGAAAAGAGGCCACACTTTAGGATAAAAGCCTTCCGATCGGTTCGGTGCAGTAAGAAAATGTCAAAAACGAAAATAAAAGGCATTATTTAGACAGGATACTTTTCACGTACACACACCAGTGAATTCCGGGCTGCTGAAGTGACCTGTCACCTGTACGCCTAAGTTTTCACTCACGTTCAATCATTTTGCAAACCGCTAGGTCTCCGAGGAATGAAAACCAGGAAGCTGCCTTTGAAAGTGTAGCCTGCTAACAGAGAGGAGTGTGTGGTGACAAAAAGGCCTGTGCCAAGGCAAACTGAGCCACGGTGAAGGGGCTTTTGTTAGGGCCGGCGCAAGAACTGATTGATGCCAGCTGAGATGGAACAAAGGCACATTTAAACCATGGTGGTGTATGTGTGTGTGTGTGTGTGTGTGTGTGTGTTGTGAGTGTGTGAGTGTGGTGTGAAGGACTGGATCTAGGCCCGACTGTCCAGGAGAGGAGATTAGCAGACAGAGTGCAGCTTCGCATCTGGTTTCATGTGGCAAAACGGCAAAGCGTGAACAGCGTAACGCTCGGGTTAGAGCGTTCAACTTTACCGGAGGGTCTGCGAGAAATCTTCTGCAGCCGAATCCAAAAAAAACCTCAATATTGATCTTTGTGGCAAAAACAAATAGCATGTAAGTTGTTAAAACTAAAATGATTAGCTCTTCAAAAAGCTGGTTTTAAGGAGGTCCACACACACATACACACACAGCTGCCATAGCTGTTCGCTTACCAATGCATTTAGCAAAAATTACACAGCCTAAATATACGCAGTCTATTTCCGACGTTACATTTACAACCCAAAACAAACCGTGACCAGTAACCAGCGCTGAAGACGAGCCAAGCAAATCCATTATTCCTGAGGGACGCAGCCGCAAGCTGAGAGGCAGAAATATCTCCCCAGATGGGATAAACACCACGTATTTATTCGTTCGCTGTTTTGTTTTTGTTTCTTTTTGGCTGAGGGATGCTTTCGGTTTTGCGGTCTTGCTTGCACCTTGACGAGAGGGAAATGCGCTCATCCAAACATGAGGCGTCGACATTCTCCTGGAAAGCTCTTCTCACAACGATTTGGGAACGTGAGATAAGCTAGTGGAAAAGTCCAGACAGGAGTGCAGAGGAGTACTGAGGTGTCGGAATGTCTGTGATGGGCAAAGAGCGGACTTCCCCCTGCGGTAGGTTCGTTACGAGATTCTTCCACAACCCATGAATTATTGAAGCGTAACAAGGAGGTTTTTACGAGGCACCAGGAGGGACGCGGATGTCATGAAAACAAGCTTGGCTTTTGTAGCGCGTTAACAATTAACAACGCGCATCTGAAACAATAGGGGACCTTCGAGACGGGAGCCGAGGTGTCTGGGTTTGTGTGATGTTGTGCCATGTGTGGCTCAAAAATACACAAGGAAGAAAGTGGTCCGGTAATAGATAAAAACAACAACAACAACAAAGACAACAAACTGATGCCGTCTAGATCGATCGCTAGACGTACAGCTTGAGAGCTTAGACAAGCCGCAATAAAAACAGATGCAGAGAAAGACACGATGATTCGCTGATACAGGATATAATAATACGTTTTCAAGGATGTAGCCAGTGCTCCAAATACAGAAAGAGCAGGTGCTTTCAAATGTAAAAAGAAATCACAGACGAGTAAATCGCATCCCCTCAAAATATCGCTTTTGCTCACACATGCAAGAAAGAAGAGACGTAGGTTATGTCTACATTAATCCGGATAAATTTTACATCTAAAATCGTTTACACAAGGCAAGACAATGTTTTCATTTCGTTCACAGTCTGGACAGAAGGCACAAACAAAGAGAAAAATGTGTGTTTTCGAACAAAGTGTGGACATGGCATAAGAGTGTGCACTCGCATGCAGCATAATTCGAAAAAATGTGTGTGGGAAAAGGGAAATAGCTCCCTAGGGAGAGATAGAGAGAGAAAACGAAAGATCGGGATCGTGCTGACAAATAATCCTAGACAGTAACTGCTTTTGTGTTCGGTCACGGTGTGGAGATAGCGCTCGGCTCGATAGCATTCGGTCGCTTGGCCCGGACAATGCTTGTTTATAAACCGTGCCTTTGGAGCGCAGAGTCAGGGAGGTTCGAGAAAGACTCGTACGTGCGATAGCATCTGGCAACCCACACGGGCAACCTGAGCTCGGCTTATCGGCCGCCGTGGAAGGCTCCAAACCACACGGTCTGATAAGGCCAGAGCTCTTTGTTTTGTTTTGTTTTTTTTTGTTTCTCCCCTGATTCTTGCTAATCCTCCAGCTCCTTTTTGAGGGCCGACACTACATCCCACTACAGCAGAAGCTCATTCTGCAAATCTGGTCTTTCTCTTGTCTTTAAAAAAAAAAGAACATGCTTTGGTCTTTTGGACCTCATCTTTACCTGGTTTGGGCTTGGATTACAGTACGAAAAAAAAGAACAATTCGGGACACAAATCAAAGTCTTTTTTTTTTTTTTACGTACATGGATAAAAACAAAAAAAAATAAAAATTCTAGCATATTGTTAACACCTATATTGTGATATCATTTCAAAATGCAGATGCAATTAAAATTATAAACTGAGCAGATGTGAACAATTTTCGCCTGGTAAGGACTGAATGTCTGTTAAAAACCAACCCTTTTTTCCATGTATATACATATCCCTGAAAATTCGTGTGTGTGCCCCCGGACCTGCAGAGATAGGCCGCTAGAGGTTTGTGTACGTTCGTTTCTAATCCGTTCGAGGTTCCAGATTTAGACGTTGCAAGGCAGAGAGGAGGCCTTTCATTAGAGCAGCTTTCTCTACTCATTTTAGCAGATGCTTGTTCCCGCTCTGTAATCACCAACCCAAACTCACCTCCCATGCTGCAGCCAGGCCACCTCCACACAGTGACCCTGCTCACACTGCACACGCTACAAACACACACCAATCCTCGATCGCACGATTTACTACCATAGATTTCCTCAGCTGGGCTAAACAATATGGATAAAAGTATTGGGATAGCTAAACTCCAGCCATATATGTAAACTGTAACCACAAGCTTGTGCAATTGTATAGGATGCCTCTGGATGTGGTAGCACCTAGGGTTAGAGTTTCTCTTCACTTAAACTAGGAGGAACAAATCCAGCTCTATGAAGAGATGCTTTACATGGGTTGGAGTGGAATATCTTCCGCTATAGAGTTCTGACCTCAACCCTATTGAACACTTTTGAAATGAACTGAAATGCTAACTACAACCCAGGCCTCCTTACCTCACCTACATCAGATCCTGACTTTACTAACATCCTTGTGGCCTGATGAACCTCCACATTTCTCCACTCCAACATCTAGTGGAACAGAAGCAGTGGAGCTTATTATTAAAGCAAACAAGGACTCAGTGTGAAACGTAATGTTTAAAAAGCACATTTAATCTTATGGTGAGGTGTCCACAAACCTTTGTCCATGTGGTGTACATTTTATTAGAGCATTTTAAGAAAAGCTGAAGATGGTCTTGGTCCAATTCTCATCAGTCCATTCCTGTCCCTGAGCTGCTTTTATGCTCGAAGACAGATTTTCTGAAATACTCAAACTGAATCCAAGAACCAAAGATCTCAGTGACTGTAAATCATTTAGACTGACATTAAAACTCCCAGGAACCCACAGGAACCCAAGAAAACCCTCAGGAACCTATAGTATACAAATCATCAAATACTCCAGGCTAAACTCTTTTAACAATATTCCAGCTGAACAGCGTACACGAAGGATTCCACACACGTCGACTGAAAGCATGCCCAAAAATCTGCAAGGCACAAACAAAAACAAAACCCCAACTGAGACGCCACTGGGTGTATCTACAAGAGATAACACTCTGCCGTCTGGCTGCGTCCTTAAGACAACACAACATAAAGAAGCACCGAGTTTTTCCTCGTCCAATCTTCGACTGAATCATGAGTCAAAGCGTGTGCGCGTGTGCGTTTGCCAGAAAGTCTGAAAAACAAAAGCAAAACTTGCCAGGTGTGCAACTCTGGCATCTCGATGAACAAAGGACATCCAATCACATGATCTGAAAGAAGACAGTAGTGCACTTCCTAAGTCTAAGGGGCCAAATATGAGCTTTTTCACCTAACACAAATGCTAATTCCCCTAATTTACTCTCTTTTCTTTCATTCCCCTCCCCATTTTCTGCCTTGAACCATCCCCATTCCCCTGAAAACAGACCACGTGACATTCCATTGCCCTCTGAGAGACCCTTAAACTGGCCGCTCTTTGGGGGCATGTGGCAGATCTGACATGTATTAAAACTCTCGTCGGGGCGAATGTACGCAGATATATATATATATACACGCAACGTAAAGCCTTAATGAAAGTGTGACAGGCAGATGGACTCAGTGCTCCGTCTGGGAAAGTGGAAAGCTTGGGAAAAAACCTGCTGCGTGACTAATATAAAACGAGCCCGAAAAGACAGAGAGTTGTTTGACTTGTGGTTAAATGGCTCAAATTAATGTTAAAGGCAATGAGCGAGCTTTAAAAAAGTGCTCTCCAGAGTCGCCGGCTCAGGCAAAGGAGACTGGAGAAGGCATCTGGAGAAGCCTGACAATAGAAAGATTGAAGAGAAATCCAGGCAAACATAGCGAGGTTCAAGAAAAAGAGAATATTCGGTGAAGGAAATGAAGAACCTGCTACAAACTCTCAAAGTGTGTTTATGTATGTTATGTATGTTATGTATGTTTAACCTTTAACAGCAGCTTGGGTCACATCTGGAATCTTTCGAAGGCAATGCCGGCAAGACGACGCGTGCTCGATGCATGCGTGATTGTGCTGCGTGTCTCGACACTTGTCTCTTTGTATCTCTGTCCGTCCTTTAATGCAAATGTTAATGTTGGGAGGGGGAGCAAAAGTGACAGTGAGCTGATTGTGGGTCACCGATTTTCGCAGCGCATGCTGCTGTTTGGCTCCGTCATACCTGTTTGCTTTTCTCTCAATGGCCTCCTTTGAATGGCTCAAAGAAGACGAAAGAAAACACGCACACACAGCTTCAGAATTTACAGAAACAAGATAAATATCCAGCGGAGCCTGGCCTTTGCCATGCAGGGCCTCTGATTACAGAGCAAATATGTGTAATCGCATAAATCCGCCATTGTTGCACTAATCTTAGCCGCGGAAATGCTAAAGGTGGACATGAAAAACGTGTTGACTTAAAAATAAAACGGGTTTGAGAAAGTATGCCAGAAGTATGCCACTAATTTAGCTGTTACCTTTTACTCAGAAAGGCAAGCAGACTCCTTTAAAAAATGTCTTTCCACAAGACACATTTTATACCACTATTTCAAAACCCACTGTAAGAACACATTTTTTTAAGATGATTGGAAACTTGGGCACTCCCTGAAAAACGGGCCTGCGTACGCTGCTAACCTGTAAAAGTTACACACGTCGACCTAGAACATACTCGCCTATTCACGCAGGCCTCGTGTAAATCTTGACCGTTTTCCATTCCGGGTGAAGCTCGAAAACGAACGTACAGCCAAAGCATGCAGTCTTAAATCTAATGACAAGAACTTCCCTGTGAAACCACAACTCTGTAGACTATATATCCTCAGTGTGTATCCTCTCAACTCTCGTCCTCAAACACACAAACTCTCCACACACGTCCCTTCGAGTATGTTTAACATTCAGTCAGGATGATATGTTGACTAGGATGACGATTCCACTACTGTTCCACTACTGACGATTCCACTACACTTGTGCAATTGCTCATGCAATTTCATGTTTTTGCATTAATATTAATTCATGCATCTTTAGTAAGAGCTTTATCCTGGTCAGGGTCAAGCTGGGTTTGCATGAATAGATGGAACTGTGTGGAATGGATGGAAATATATATATGTATTTATATGAGGTTGCCCATACATACAGTGCAGCGCTCTCACCGATGCGGCCTGGGTTCGATCCCTGGTCAGGGAACCAACCCCAGCCACTCTTAGTGCCGGTCTCAAGCCCGGATAAATGGGGAGGGTTGCGTTAGGAAAGGCATCCAGCGTAAAAACATGTGCCAAATCAAACATGCGGATGATCTGCTGTGGCGACCCCTAATGGGAGAAGCCGAAAGAAAGTTTATTATGACTCTAGTGACGCAAAAAAAGTACAAAAATAAATTATTTTCAGGTGGCAGGAAAATAGTATGATATGTTAGAATGCTGCCAGAATGTACACATCACCTTGTGAGATGCCTTACTCCTTAAAACATGTATTCTTTCTGTGTTTTCGACAGCGCACTGATTAGTCTCATCAGCTAGATGTTTGCTAATTACCTGTTCAATTATAAATGATAAAAGAATTACTGTATACTACCCCAAAATGATCATCTTTCTTTAAGACTCCTTGGTAGTCTAGTCCATGCCTCAACTTACTATATTTTCAAGTTACGATGGGGTCAGTAGAACACATAAATCTGCCCCAGAGGCCCCAGATGGGCTGTCAGTCCATTGCAGAGATCCAAACACTCAATGGTTCTTCAAGCTTTGTTTAATTCTTTACTGATCTTCAGCAACCACTTAATCCTGGTCATAGTTACTGTGGATCTGGAGCCAGTCCTGGAAACACTGGGTACAAAGCAGGAAAACAACCCCGATGCCAGTTCATCGCAGAATTCCATCAGTCATTGCAACTCTTAATTCACTTCTGCATTCACTTATTTTTATTACTAGGTCAGTCAGCTTGAATTCGGATCACTTATTCCAGGATCACTGCGCATGAGATGGAAATACAAGCTGGATGGAATGCCAGTCTATTACATGGAATGCCAGTCTATTACAGATCATTTCTTTCTTCGCATATCTCAGTGATGTTAGGAAGCTGGGGTCAGAGTGGCGAGTCATTCATGTTACAGCTTCCTGGAGCACAGAGAGTTAAGGGACCTTAGTAGCCCTTTCTCAAGGGCCCCAAGAGTGGCAGCTTGGCAATACAGGGGCTTAAAACCCTGACCTTCTGATCAGTAACCCAGAGCATTATCTACTGAGCAACCACTTCTTTCCATGTGCCAAAGAAAAAACAAAGGAAAAAGAAACTAGCAAAGGATGTAAACCAAGTGCACCTAAAATGTGAATGTACAAAAATAAATTAGTGATGGATGAATAAAACAAGCCATTTTTGTGCCAGAGTTTTGAGATTCAATGTGGGCCATTTTAATTACAATAGAGGTAATCCTATTAGCATGGTGCTAGAGTCTCAGAGTCATATACAAAAGAGCAGCAGGCAAAAGATATGCTCCATTTCTTAATACAATCCCGATTCTATGGCAACATGGCCACAAATAAGCTGGTTTTGCAGGGTGCTCCCAGTGGAAGGTCAGCCATTGTAATTCCCAAATCCATCTTACTGAGACAAGATATTACATTACACATATCATGCCGTCATTATTAGGTAGAGTAAAAAAAAAAAAAAAAAGCCAAGAATAGATGGGGAAACCAAACGCTGCTTTTTGCTGCTGCTTCTAACGTACACACATAGTAGTGTTTTGCAGTGCCAGCTGTATACTTTTTGGTTGGGCAGTGTAAACTTTTCCAAGAGATTCCTACAGAACATTTGCGAGAATGCCTGGGCCTCGACCCCCCACTGAATCGGCCCCCCTTTGGGCAAACACCTGGACAGCCTCTCACAAGGGTATCGCTGTGCCTGGGTGCTTCCAGGATCTAAAAAGTGGCACTAGCGAGAGATGGTCTAGTATTGTAAGAACACAGACATTCAGAAAAACACTTGGCTTCATGTGATTGGCTAAGGGGTGATACTTCTTTACTTTCTTTTCGTCTAGTGTGACAAGTGGCACAACAAAGTATCGGGAATGGTGGTTAGGGCAGCTGTTTTGCTCTTGCTTGGTGCTGACTGTCATTTATCTCCATCACAGTGCCTTAGAAGTACGTCATCTGTAGGTGCCTAGGAACTTTCCAGAAGTATCACATGTATCTCGTTTGATGATCTTTGAGTGGTTGAAGGGAGTGCGAGGCAGGTTCGCCCTCAGGCCTTTCATGTGCTACACAAACAGAGGTACTATCTGACAGACCCCCTTTTCGAACTGGGCTTCAGACAAGTGCACACAAATCTTTGACCATCAAACATTAATGTCAGGTCTCAGGAAGACAGGGAGATCAGTGTTGGCCCCTTGTTTGGGTGCTTTTAGCAACTGTTTAGGCCTGTTTAGTGCCCTATTTGGGCCCAAATAAATCAAGCTTGTCAGGAGAGAGGCCTCTATTATGAGCCCTTGCCAAGGCCTGTCACTCATGGCGCTGCCTCTCACACCTCTCAGATGCTAATTACAGGAAGGCAAAGGGAACTTAACAGGCTTCTGCAGCAACATGGCGGGGTCTTTGCAAAGCTTCATTACGAGGTGAAATAGTTGTGGGAATAGAGGCAGCTGGGGATTCCCCCTTCCCTGAAATTCTCCCATTTGCTTTTTAGACCTTTCTATTTGTTTCTTCATCTTCTGACCAATTTACATTTAAAAATTTAGAGCATTTGCAGATGCCCATGATCTTATATATAAGACTTATAACTGAGCATTTGGGCATTAAGGGTCTTTCTTAAGGGCCCAGCAGTAGTAGCTTGGTGGTGCTCGGATTTGAACTTGTGATCTTTTTATTCAGAGTCCAACAACTGAGGCTAAATCTACACTAAATTTGAAAATGGCGTTCTTATCTAAAAACGCTCAGCGTCCACAATTTCGTTTTCAATCGTTTTCCAAAATTTGCTCATTTACACTGCTCATCCAAGCTTCGACCTGCGTCATTTCCGCCTGCTGTTTCCTCACTTTCCAGCTTTTTGAAACACAGTGGCAATGACTAAAAATGCATCAACGTTTTCGAAAGCCTTTGTTTTTACAGTCCACACTGCAATGCAAAAATAGCATTTTGATCCAATAGAATCCACTTTAGAGAGCGTTTTCAAAAAGCTGCATTTCGGTGACTGAAAATGCCGTCTCAGTGTGGACGGAAATCCAAAACAGAGAGAAACATATGTGTTTTCCACCTCCCATTTTAAGACCCTCTCTTAAAATAAATGCTGAGCTCTTTCACTAGTGAAGTAAAGTAAAGTAAAGCTAAAGCAGTGGGTCATTAGCCTGGATCCCGGCCCTTGTATTTGCAAGGGTGCATGTCTATGAATCAGAATCAGAGCAGCCAGGACCCCTTTATAAAAAGCAGACCTGATCAGGATGGCACGGGACCATCACCCACATCCTTCATGAATAAAATATAAGGCTAGAGAAGTAGAGAGAGCAACGAGAAGGTGAAATCTTAACCATCCACAAAACATGTGGAACAGCATCGTGGTTGCACAGCGCAGGCCGCGGCTTGCTAATGTACGGTGATAGTGTCTCATCAAAAATGCATGAGTGACATGAACTTCAGGCTTGAAAGGGTTTTCAAAGCCAAAAGAGAAGACATGACAGAGAGTATTTGTACATGTGCAAACTGCAGTTATGCAAGTGAGCAAACTGTAGAGGCCTCTGTCTCCTGCAAAGTAAATTTTAACAGCAACCACAACAAGCACATCCCTAAGCCTTTATCTTCTCTCTAGTTGACCCCTCTAAACTCTACAGAAGAGCCTTATAAGTTAGCATTAAAGGTAATTTGGAAAAGCTGAACACATCACAGCAGATATCCTTTGCCTAAAATACTGCAAATAAGTTTTCTTCATGATCTTTATGATGTTTACACTTTAATTGAGCTAAAACGTATTTACATGCAATATCACCTGAGTAAAAACATTCCTAGGTTTTCTATAGAGCAGCTATTGACCAATCAAGGAAATACTTTACAAGACTCAATGGGTCTTGTGAGGTTCATGTTCCCACTCGACTCCTATCTTCATATACAGTTCGGTTCCAGCTCTAATCTAATCCTCTCGGTTAAGCTAATCAAGCCTTCAGTAGCATCTGAAAATAAAAGCCAGATGTCTTTTAACTAACTTTTGCAGGATGGCTGAGTTCCAGGGGGGTCCTAGTTTTAAGCCATAATTTATCCAGCAATGATTTATCATTAAACCAAAACAATGTCAAAGGGGGAACACACTGCCCTCTAACTTTATATGAAATTTACAAAAGAAGGAACACATCTTTTTTACAGTAATTATACATGAATCAGTGGGGGATGCTCACCTTAAACAATTTATTTATTTGGAATCTCTATTGTTAGCAATTTGTAACAGTCAGGGGTACAATCTACTACATTTTATAAAATACAATATATTATGTACAGGATATGTAAATGATACAAAGAAATGACTTGCGAAGAGGTAAATATTAGAGATGTTTTTCCACCTTATTGTAAGCTGAACACAGAAGGTACTTCTATCTATTTGTGTGTGCAGATTGAATTATTCATTTAGAGTGCAAATCACTCTCCTGACCCATCAATACACCCCCGTTCTGACAGGCTGTGTATACATTACATTATACTGTGTATAGGGTGTCGCCATTTCCCGCACGCCATCAACAAGACAAGCGCTGGGGCAAGAGACAGAAAGAGAGATGATGGAGCAAGAGGCATACACATACACACACAATACACACAATACACACACACACACACACACACACACACACACACACACACACACACACACACACAATACGTCAGTGTAATGCACCAGTGAAGATTTTGCTTTGTACTTTCAAAAGAAGTTATCAATTTCATTCCAATTCATTTCAGGGAATCGTCTAACAAATTAATAGTTTCTTGATAAGCTAGCAGTCTAGCACATTATACAGACGCTCCTCACCTCACGAACATTCACTTTACGAACTTTTGTGGATACGAACAAACCTGTCCTCAAAGTGAAATTTGTTTGGATTCGAAAAAATTCAAAGCGAAGGAGAGATAGCTAGCTACTTGTCGACCGTAACGCAATGGACTAAGGCGAATGAAATTTTTTATTAATAATTTGTATTTTTTGTATTAATTAAGAAAAAATATTGTATATTTTATTTTAGTATATTTTATTGTTTACTTGATATTATTTGCTATTGATAGCTCTTACATCATTTGGAGATATGTGAATAAAGAACACAGTAACAACTTACGAACAAATTCATGGTACGAACGGTAACTTGTTCATAAGGTGGGGAGCGTCTGTAAATGAATAATGCTATATACACATAAATATTATAAAATGATCAAAATGCCAACATTGTCTTAAAATCTGTTGATACATTTAGAAAAAAATTACAGAACCTGAATTCTAATTACACAAATAGCCTTTACCGCTAATCAAATTTCCAGGGCTGATTCTTTTTTCTTTTTTTTTTTTACTTAACGTTGTGTAGCATCTCTTAAACACGACACTCAACTGGCAAAAAAATTTTTTATTTACAAAACTGTGAAAAGTGGGCTGTTTATATAAAATCTATTAGGTTAAAAAAAAAAATCATAAAATAAAGACATGAAGACATGACGAAGACATGACGAAGAGTGTTTGAATGTCGCAAGCTTTCAGTCTGGAAAATCCTTCATGTCTGTAATTACAACCTTACAAAGAAGTCACTGTAAAGCATTCAATGCTGAACCTTTGTAGTCCACTTGACTAGAAGCTTTTGCGTAAATGAGCACTGATGTCCTGATGAAGTTAATTGTCCTCTTGTTTTGCTATGCCATGGCACGCTGGCATTAAGTGTACCTTCCCTGTAACCTTATTTTGCCAAAATTTACAGCTTCATGAAGCTAAAAAAAAAAAAAAAAACATCCGCATGATTAATCACAATCTTCCTAATTCAAATAGCTGCTAATTGAGAGGGAGTAGCCCTGTGTCACGGAGGTAAACAGTTCTTTCAGAGGACCATCACTTTGTAATACCACAAACACACACTCTCACACAGTGATAATCGGTTTTATGACTGCACACAGGATAAAAAGTGCAAACACACCAAGCTTGAAGAAAGGAAAGCTACCATATGTGCCTACTGAATGCTAGTCATGAGTGAAAGGTTGAGCTATTAGCTGTGAGGGTAATGTAACATCAAGAGACCCATTAGAGAGACGTCATAAATCTGTGCTCATTCAGTGAGTCTCTGTATGTGTGTGTGTGTGTGTGTGTGTGTGTGTGTGTGTGTGTGTGTGTGTGTGTGTGTGTGTAAGGGAACATTTTGTATATACATCATCTCTTTCAATGCAGGTGTCGATGTTCTATTAATGTACACACAAAGGCAGTGTATAATTGTATCCCGATACTGTTATATTTCCACAGTTGTGTGTGTCAGGGGAATATTGTTTATATAAGTCCTCACAAAGCCAATGTGACCTGTGTTTTAATAATGTCATATTTCCATTAAAAAGTGTGGGTGTGTGTGTGTGTGTGTGTGTGTGTGTGTGTGTGTGTGTGTGTGTGTATTTATTGTGTACATAAATCATGTCCCCTCAAAATCAGTAAATCAGTGTGTTCAAGTCCCAATCATGTTATATTTCCTCAACTCTTGTGTGTGTGTGTGTGTGTGTGTGTGTGTGTGTGTGTGTGCATGCGTGCGTGAGTGCGTGCATGCGTGTGTGATTACTGTGAACATAAATCATGTCCTTACAAAGCTAGTGTGCGTTTTGACCATATAATGTCATTTAAATAATGTGTGTGTGTGTGTGTGTGTGTGTGTGTGTGTGTGTGTGTGTGTGTGTGTGTGTGTGTGTGTGTTGTGTGTGTGTTTGTGTGTGTGTGTAGGGGAGGGAGTTGACCATTTTGTATATAAATAAATTATGTCCCCACAAGACCACTGTGTGATCATGTACCAATAATATTTTATTTACATGAATGTACGTATGTGTATGTTTGGAGGTTCTGTGTTTATATAAATCAGGTCCCCACAAAGCCGTGATCTTAAATTTCCATGATTTTGTGTGTGATCACTGTGTACATAAATCATGTCTTTAGAAACAGTGTGTGTTCTTGTCCCAAACATGTTATATATCCATGAAGGTGTGTGTGTGTGTGTGTGTGTGTGTGTGTGTGTGTGTGTGTGTGTGTGTGTGTGTGTGTTTTATATCAATAAATCATGTTGTATATCAATAAATCAGGTTCCCACAAATCCAGTGTGTGTTCTCGTCCCAATAATGTTATATTTCCAAAAATGTCTGTGTTTTGCGTGTGTGTGTGTTGTGTGTGTGTGTGTTGTGTGTGTTGTGTGTGTTGTGTGTGTGTGTGTGTGTGTGTGTGTGTGTGTGTGTGTGTGTACCGACCTGACGATACGTGCCCTCCATTAGTGTGTCAAGGTTCTGTAAAGGGGCTGGAGTCTTGTCTTTAAAGCGTGTGAGCAATCGTCGTTGGATGGCTCTGAACTGAACAGCTCGCTCTGAAAGCAGGTCCTGATATTTCTGTGCATTCAATCTGAGCTGCAAAAAAAAGTGCACAAAAACATCAATAGTACATATGTTTCAGTTTTGTGTGTGTGTGTGTCTCAGACTATTAAAAAAGCCCACTGCTAGATGTGTTTATCATCAATCTGAAAACAATTCGTTCTGACTAACCGTATTTACGTGTACCCTAAACTTCGAGAGCCGGGTAAAGATCTCTGTTGGGGGAGAAGGATGTGTAAACGGAGCTTCAAGCACGCACAAGCAACATTTAACGTCAACTTTATTATTGCCAACTAAACGTATGACCTGCAGTGTTAGTTATATAGTGTCCGCCCTCACATTAATAATGTGTAACATGAACTTTTCTTTACGAATGATTCCTTGAAACCTTTGTGTTGGTCAGTGAACAGGGCATTCAGCTTCTTCTCAAAAAAAGTGCATTCAAATAGATTCAAATGTCGTATTTGAATCCAATTTATGAACATATACTATAGTTTAGCAAAAATATTGGGACACCAGCCATGTGTGCTTCTTCACAAACCCTTACCACAGACTTTGTATGCAATGGTATAGGATGTCTTTGAATTCGCTTGAACTGGGAGACCCGAACCTGTAACAGCATGACAATGCCTCTGTGCACAAAACCAGGTTCTTAAAAATAAGGTGTAAAAAGGTTGGAGTGGAAGATCTGGCTTGCAGTCAGAACGATTTAGAACCTTGAGTAGGCTTCCTCACCTCACCTACATCAGTACCTGAAATATTTGTAGTTGAATGAGCACAAATATCCACAAGCACAATCCAAAATCTAGTAAAACACCTTCCCCGAAGAGCATAGCTTCTTGAAATGGCAAATGGGAACTAAATGTGGAATGGTATGTACAAAAATCACAAATCAATCGTATGGTTATGTGTCCACCAACTAGTTCCAATATACTGTAATTTGATTATATACAAGCAACCTGAATAAAGGTGTACAAGTTTAGCTCATTGGTTAATGCTTTGCATCATTGAACAGAATGCCAGGGATTCAAGCCCCAGTATTACCAAGTTGGCAATCATGGGGCCCTTAATCAAGGCCCTTAACCCTCTGTGCTCCTGGCGCTGTATCATATCCGACCCTCTGCTTTAAGTAAAACACTGGGTTCCATATTTCCTTATGTAAGATGTATCATAATTTTAACATCTCACCTCGAAGTGATGATCCACAGTCTCAAAGTATTCAGCTAGTGGGATCGGCCCGGAGAAGCTGTTTCGGAAATCGTTGACTCCAAGCTTGGCAAAATGCTGCTCGAAACGTTGCACCAGTTCCTTGGCAACCGGCCAGATATCCTCAAAGCTTTCGCTCTGGATCCTGTAGCGCTCTGCAGGAGGGCCACATACACACACACACACACACACATACACACACACACACACACACACACACACACACACACACACACACACACACACACACACACACACAAACACACAAAGCATTGCTATCATCCTTTGCCCAAGTCTTCACAACACCTGTAATTAACTCCTGCCAACGTAAAGCAGATCACAGGACTCTTTCTCCTGATGGATATGTGTGTGTGTGTGTGTGTGTGTGTGTGTGTGTGTGTGTGTGTGTGTGTGTGTGTGTGTGTGTGTGTGTGTGTGTGTGTGTGTGTGTGTGTGTTGCTCACGGGATGTTTTGGAAGCCAGAACGGTGACCCGAGAGCCAGCGATAAACTGGAAGGCCAGGGCGTTACCTTCCTTATCCTCAGGCTTGTCTGCAAATTCTTCATTAAAACACATCAAAACAAAGCAAACAGTGAATCATACAAACTCGAAAGTCAATTTAAAAAAGCAATTATTATTATAATTAAAATTAAGAAAACAAAAGTGAAAAAGTTTCCATTTGTTGCTCTGCCTTTCATACACACAAACACACACACACAAGTTCTGAGACGGTCCTACTGTGTGGCAGGAGGGATGTCAGACAGAGATAGACACTCTTATCTCCCTAGAGGACGCCAGTCAAGGTGAAGTGAGCACAATGGAGGTGCCCCTTATCTGCCCTCCTGCTTTCGGCCCCGTGCTTTTATCTCGGAGTCCAGAACGGCCCCCTGTCTGCCGCGCCAATGCTGTCCCCTCCATCACCCGCTCACCGCAACCAGATAACCCATCATACATAGCCGATAATGAGGGGAGGACTGCAGCAGTGCTTGTGTCCCCAAATGGGGTACATGAAACATGTCCTGATATAGTAACTACAGCTAGTAAAGACAAGATCATTCAACTTTTTATTTTGAATTCAGACAGAACAGGTTAAGAACAAGGCTCGAGATCTTGGCTTGAAGCTGCTTAGATTTCAACCTTGCATTTAATTCTTATGAATACTATTACTACTACTATTTATAATAATACATTTAATTTAAATGCGCATTTTAAAGCACCCAAGGACACTGTACAATTTAAGAGATGATTTAAAAGTTTTCTAACAGTCACTTTCTAATATAGATTGTGGAAGAGAATTCCAAAGATGAGGAGCAGCCCAGCTAAATGCCCTATGACCCCATAGTGACTAAACGAACAAACAAGAGGAACAAATGAAGATCTATGCTTTAAAAGTGAGGCAAAAACTTCATATTGTGTTGGTCCCCCTTTTGCCATCAAAACAGTTCTGACCCCTTGAGCACCAACAGCATGAACTTCTTCAGCAATTTGAGCTACAGAAGCTTGTCTGTTGGATCGGACCATACGAACCAGCCTACGCTCCACACGTGCATCAGTGAGCCTCGGCCGCCCACGACCCTGTCGCTGGTTCACCACTGTTCCCTCCTTGGTGCACTTTTGATAGTCACAATTTGGCTCTTGTTAAACTCGCTCAAATCCTTACGCTCGCCCATTTTTCCTGCTTCCTACACATCAAATTTGAGGACAAAATGTTCACTTGCAGCCTAAAATATCCCACCCACTAACAGGAGCCATGATGAAGAGATAAACAGTGTTATTTACTTCACCGCTCATAATGTTATAATGTCATAATGTTATGCCTGGTCAGTG
The DNA here is from genome assembly GCF_946808225.1 of Silurus aristotelis. Lineage (NCBI taxonomy): Eukaryota > Metazoa > Chordata > Actinopteri > Siluriformes > Siluridae > Silurus > Silurus aristotelis. The sequence continues at coordinate 17,090,047 of NC_139595.1, read as the reverse complement.
TATGCTCGATGATGGAGGTTCTAGTAATTATACGGGCCGCTAAGTTCTTGACCAACTGAAGCTTATGAAGGAGTTTGTGGGGTAACCCAAACAGAAGAGAGTAACAATAATCAACAGTGTCCCAAATGTCTTGATCATCCGAAAAATAAATAGTGAAGTAAAGTACTGATACCAGAAAAATATACTAAAGTACAGTACCAAAGTATTTGTACTTCGTTACTTACGATCTCTGATTTTTGTTAAACAAACCTCAAAACCTAGCTTTAAATGTACATGCTATATACAGTCAACGTTAGCATTAAACTTTTACTAAAAACGTATTTCCTGGCATCGGATAAGGTTAAAATCCCAGCGTTAATAATTCAATCCTGAATGTGTGTTCAGGGATTATGCCTGGAAATGGTTTGTTCGCATGACTTTCATGTTGGATAAACGCTAGTTACAGGCTATGAAAGGCATAGGGATTATGCCTGTGAAAGTTTCGGCACCGAACTGTAGAAACCGGTCTAGTTACAGATTTCAGGTTCTTTTAATGCTGGTGCAAACTGAAAAAACTGCAAAAAATACAGGAAAAAGCCAATTTTCTCTATATAACACCTTTTAAAATAAGGCCTTATTTTGCTGGAACTGATGGATACATTGAGCAAGTAATTTCTTACACATAAAGCTGCTTTTTCATTTCATAAGTCGTGGAGGAAAATAAACTGTACGCCATGGCACCATTTTATTCCTCTGTAAATATGTGCATTTAAATAAAATTGGAACAAATAAAATTGATATAATATGAGGATTTCACCAAAAAAAAGCGTGCCAACATAACCTACCTGTATAAAATCTTTCCAAGCAATTTGTAGAAATTCAATAAATACTGTACTTTTGCGTACATACTTGGCGACTAAATACTCTGCTAAATGGTGCTATGAAACCGTCTGTGTGTCAGCGTGGAGTTTCCGTGGGGGAAGTAGCACCAGATGACTGTTTAGATTTCACTTGGCTTTGACCGTGTGGAAGTCAATACCAGAGCAGTTTCCTTGCACAGTGTGGCTCCTCGAAAAAGTGTTGACAGACATTGCTCGTTTAAATCTGCTTCCCTCGACTAACACGAGCCAATGACGTCGCAGTCCTATCCAGTGTTCCGTCGCATTTCTAACACACTTTGGCATTTGGAAAAGAGGACTGGGGGAGTCCCAGCCTCTAATCTTACACTCAAAACTTCATTAAGAGGACACAGTACAAGAAGTCCCCAAGTTACAATGATGCAACTTACTGATTTTATGATGTTGATAGCAATGCGCCAAAAACAAAAGTTTTACGTCATGTGCAGCAGGCAAACGTAGCAGCGTATATTAGGATGCTGCCGGGATGTACAAGTCGCCCACCTTGTGAAATACCTTACTCTCGCCAACGGTCGACAGAGTTCGGTTGTATCGGTATTAGGGCGTCTATTTTTTATGTTTTTGGTGTTTCAAAGGTCAATTTTATCTCTTGTCTCACACTTTTTAATTGTTGCCGGACACTGAAACAGAGTGCATCCGGCTCCACCCTCAGGAACGCTGGGGGCGCTGTATTGCTGTGTTTCTGGTAAACAGAGCAAGTGTCCAAACTTTTTGATATTTGGTAAAATTTATACATTGCTTTATTTGACTAAATAATGTACTGTAATTTGTTAAATTGTTAACAAATTACAGTATACTTCCCCATACTGATTATCATTCTCTAAGACTCCTGGTTAGGCCAGGCCATGTCTCAACTTGGGGACTACCTGTACTTGTCTATAACACGGGATAGGACATGCTGACCCACCCAAACATAGTTAATAAGCTTGTGACTGTTGTGTTGAAGTACCTGGAAAGGCTTCACTGAGATTGATGGGAGGTTTGTTGGTGTCCACAGTGATCTTGTACTTGGCGTTCTTGGAGGCAGTGGTGGGGCAGCAAACCAGGCAGAGTGGCAGCACGAATTTGCACTGGGTTACTCGTGGAACTCCTGGCAGCACAAACATACAACTTTTTTCACAAACAGGCCAAGCATAACGGCAAATGAAAGGCAAGAATAAGCCACAGAGATCTGAGGTCTTAACTGGTGGATCAAGAAAGTTGAAGGACTTAAAAAAGTAAGAAGCTCAACGTGTCCATCCCTACATTCTCGCTGACAGAAAACTTTCCCTGTGCTACAAAAGAGGCTCGGATTCCTAGCTGTACTCTGAGCAAAAGAGTGTCTTAAGTTCCCACTTAATATTATCAGCAGAATTGATCAATAATCCGAAACCTTCAGGGCTGACAAATGACAAATGCTGCCACAAATCCTGCTGACTCTCACACTCTGGTTCTGAGAAAGAGCTGACACCTGGTCTTGGAAAGATACTGGCAACTCCCATTCCCCCACCATGACTCTAATCCCATCCTGTAATGTTGTGCCAGGTAACCAGAGCTGCAGCACCTCAACATGGTTCGGATCATGTCACTTTCACCAGGATAATGGGGCGAGAACAAAGCCTCCGGACGACCTGTGGGTTCACCCACTTTGGAATCACTTCCAGGAACAAAACAGAAGTGTGAAACCAACATAAAATCATCAGCGATCTCTCAATGGTGGTGGTACGCAAAGAACTGAAGAAAATGACTACCTAACCATCTTGTCTATCTTGGCATGGAATCTAAGTAAAAACCTATGCTTTCTCCAACCCTGAAGTCCTCTGAGATCAGGTGTACGGTGGAAAAATGTGTTTTCTCTTCAAATCTTTGCAGAAATGCAGCAATTTCCTGAAACCTAGAGTTTGCCAGTGTTTCACAGATACATGTGCAAGAAACTGTTCTCTTGTTTCCAGATGGCCGTGGTTGCCCTGATTTAGTATTCTTTATAATGGTCTGATGGGACCTCTACCACCACTTACAGGCCTGAGATGACACTGCACCTTATTCAAATCTCATCTTATCACTTTTCTGCATTACTGGGTGCAAACAAACTCTCATTTAGTGAGAAAAGATAACGTTCTCATCAAGAATAAACTTCAATTTAATCTTTAATCTAACTTCACTTAAATCAGACAATACCAAGAGAAGAAGAAGAAGAAGAAGAAGAAGAAGTCGTTTTTATTAGTCACGTATAACACAGTGAAATTCATTACTTCGCTAATCACAGCTTGTTAGGAATCTGCCAAAGCACCCCAGTACAAATGTTTTGAATGAATTGATATCAGTTTATAGGTGAGTTTCTACCCAAAGGGTAGAAATGATTCAAATGATATTTACTTTCACTTAAATTAAAAGTGGAAAAAAAAATGTCAAATATGGAATACTAACATAAGGCAAATATTAAATATACTTAATTAGTTGGTTTTGTATTTTTTAAACATTCCCATTCCATTTGTTTCAATTAAGAAACAAGGACATCTTACACTGTCCCGGGAAAAAAAATTCCTTTCTTTAAACTCGATTACAAGACTATCAGGTTGATCATCAAGGAGATGTAAAAATGTGGATCTCTAGGAGAATTCAAGAAGCAGAGAAGCTTCTTCATGGACCAATAATACAAATACCCTCCTAAAAATTCTACAGCTGCTGTGACCATTTCCAGTAAAAACCCTGCACAAACTTACAAATACAATGAAAAACGATGTACAAAGATCTCATAAAATTGAAGCTAATGTTTCCACTGATCTAAAAAAAATAAGAATGGGATTTATGTGAATATGAAAAAAAATCTGTACACACATTATCTTTCTGCATATGACCAAGTGTAGCAGAGTGTAAAAGACCAAATGAAAGTACAGATGAATTTTAGTGTGTGTGTGTGTGTGTGTGTGTGTGTGTGTGTGTGTGTGTGTGTGTGTGTGTGTGTGTGTGTGTGTGTGTGTAAAAAAGGGATGACAGAGAAAAAAGCAAGCACACCAGGTATCGTGTTTCTAACTAACATAAACACTGTCAGTGGCGGCACTCACCTGCAGGGTTCAGCTCTGTCACGGGCAGCAGAGAGAGAGAAAAAGAGTGAACGTTTATGTTATGTTGTGCAGCTCATTTTCCTGCCATGCACAAACTGAGAAACTGACATGCAGACACGCGACCTGTAAAACTGTTCCTTAGGTACTGTAGCATCTGGTAAACAGAAATATGTATATATTTATAAGCCTGTTCACAAAACCAGCTCCAGTAAGAAATGCTTTACACAAGTTGGAATAGAAGATTTTAAGTGGCCTACTATAGACCTTTGACCCCAAACCTATCGAACAGCTTGGGGATGAATTGCACCCCAGGCCTTCTCACCTCACCTACATCAGCACACAAGAGTGTAGTTTAAGAGATTAAACCGTTTTTGGATAATTCATAGACTTGGCACTGAGAAACACACCGGCAGCTCATAATAAGGAGATAAGAAGGAAAGGCTGAATCTTTGCCACGTACACTTACAGAATTGGATTATATTTGGATTGATCTTGGATTCTGTCTCTTCTTATAAGACTAGAATAAATATCAAACAAGGAGCTGTTCATGCTCCGTTTTTAAGAAATCTGCACAAAATGTCAAACAGTGGAAGGAGAGAAAGTCTCTGACAGGACTTCACTCCTCTTTAAAAAGCCTTTAAGTTCTTAGGTTTCCTCTGCCCGGGGCCATAATAGCTGCTTCGGCACTCAATATATTCGAAGTCATGTCACACCTTCTAAAATAACACCTGAGATGAAGCTGGAAAGGAGCTGAAATGTCTCAGGACTCGATGTAGCACGGCTGTCTACGGATGTACGCGCCTCCTTCCCTCTGCTCTAAAGGAAATTCTAACCACCCCCGGCGAACCCTTGTGCCTTCCCTGGAAGGGCCTCGCCTCTTTATTTATTCGCAAAAAAAAAAAAAAATTGCCATTGCGTACAGAGCTAGGCATTTTAAGTAGCGGCCACATCAGTCATTCAAACCACGCTTCTGAAAACACGAGACGATTTTCTCTCTCTTTCTCTCAAAAGCGTTACCTACAGTGCTGCTGGGTTTAGGTTGAAATCTGTCAGCGCTGCCTAAGAAGTCGATTTTTAACCTGGAAATAATCATAGATTCAAATTGCTTTCAGCTGAAGGTCCTTTTACACTGATCTTGGACCAGACAGTTCACTCAAGATCTTACATGGACATGGTTTACATTATACAAATATTTTCTTACCCCAAGGGTTTATCACTGAAGGGGACAAAGTTCCCTTTTATTTGGGATTTTGCATGGGGTGATTGTGTGCATTAGACGATTCTGTCCTATGCATTATAGACGCCAGAGAGAATAAATAAAAAAATTAAAAAAAAGCAACAGATCTGCAATAGAAATAAAATCACAGATTGTGTGGAAAATGTACATTAAAAAATGTCAAATATTACCGCAAGCAAGCATTTGATAATTGTTATTCTTTAAATCACACTATAAATCACACACTTATATCACAATAAAGTACAATCCAAGGGTGGTAGTAAATTCAGGTAGTGATGTAGGTGAGGTGAGGAGGTCTGGGGTGCAGTCGGCATTCACATTCATTCCAAAGGTTTTAAAAGAATGGAGGTCAGAGCTCTATAGCAGGAGATCTTCCATTCCAACCCATGTTAAAGCATATATCAATGGAGTTGGCTGTCATGCTGGAACAGGTTTGAGTCTTTTAGATCAAGTGATGGAAAAATTGAATGCTACTGCATCCAAAAGACAATTGTGTGCTTCGAAGTTTGGGGAAGGACCAGATTTGAAACACATATTTATATATTGCATGCTATACATATAGATAATGTCATACTTTATGTTTAATAGTTTGATCAATATTTGAAACTTTTTTTAAATTAAATTTAAAAAGACAATTTGTGAAAAAAGCTGGTATGCAAATTAGTGCATGTATAAAATTATTTTAATTAAAACAATAAAATAAAACAATTTTATGATGCTTAATTGTTGTCTACAGTAACCTTTAAAAAAAAGAAAAAAAAAGAAAAAGTGGTGCTAATTGAACAAATCACATTGGGAATTTATTATGCCAAATTTTGAGCTCCGCCTGCGTGTTTTGTACGAGTTGTATGCTGCCTTTCGCTACTTGTTTTGTATCTAATGCTTCGTTAGAGCTGATGAAATCCAACATCTGGCACTTGGCTCTATGTCCTTGCTGCTGCTGCAAGAGCACCAGGTTAGCGCTGGCTTTCGCCTCGCACTGATAGAGGTTGCGATATTCATTCTGTCGCTCCACGGGTTTTCGAAAATGTAAGAGAGTGGAGAAAGCTGTATCGGACCCGAGCTCACCACCGGCCGCTGCGGCTTGTGCTGTCCATCACAGCGTGTACACAAGACGAGGCTTCTGAAAGTGTGTAAATCCCGGCTGAGTGGTTTTTTAAGTGGTCTTGACAGATGCTAATCCCTTTACCGATGTTTGTTTTTCCCTTTTTTTTCTGGCCCCGGTTATGTGGAGGGTGTTAAGAGTCATGCTGGCATGGTGACAGCAGGTGCTAATGCGACACACTCGGTTGCCCTGTGGACCTCTGTGTGAGTGTGAGTGAATGTGAAGGATGTGGTTTAAACCGTAAACCAGAACAGACTGGAAACAGACCGACTTCTGCTCGTGGTTTTTAGGTGTGTTGGAGTAGGTCAAGTCTCCTTAACTGGTAGCGGCACGCAAAGGACACGCCTCCTTCACTTCGCCTCTTTTATTGGTATTGACACACAAAAACGTGCGTTCTTCACAGATACTGGCACAGACTACAAGAAAAGAGATATCTCTTACCCTGGGACTGTGACAGTGGACACACCTCCTAATTTGTGACTGACACAGAAGACATGCCTCCTTCCTCCTATCCATCATGATTTATCTGCCTGTATTTCTCAGCATTGAGAACACCATTATTCTTGACCAAATCATCAACTCCATTTGCAGAAACACAGCCGAAAACTTGCAGGAATCCACCACCATGCTTCACTGTTACCTGGTGATGTTTATGTACCGCTTTCACCTGCTACATTAAGATTCCTTGGCCTACCACTGCATCTACGTTCCTCAACATCGTTTCTTTACCCTTCTTCGAAATAGCTTGAACAGCACATCTTGAAACCCCAGTCTGCTTTGAGATCTTCGCATTGGAGAATCCTTGCTGATGCAGCAGAACTACATTGTGACTTGTTGCTGTGCTCAGTCTTGCCATGGTGTTTGACCTGGGGCATGAAACTGTCTTCAACAACCTTAGCTTAGTAGCAGAGTTTGGCTGTTTCTCATTCAGTTTAAAGCTCCTACACAGCTGTTTCTGTTTCAGTTCATGATCATTTGCACCTGCTTGGTAGAATTGGTTAATCAGACACCTGACGCTGATTCTACAAAGTCCCTGATTTATATTGTTTTGATTTTGATTATTCTTGTTTGCTCAATTTGCATTTTGATCAAAAATATATTTTTAGAATTCTTACTTTACAGCATTTCTTCATACCTAAATAAAACTTTTGCACAGTACTGTAGACAGAGTGCAGGACAAGTTTCTGACCTGATGTGTGTGTGTGTGTGTGTGTGTGTGTGTGTGTGTGTGTGTGTGTGTGTGTGTGTGTGTGTGTGTGTGTGTGTGTGTGTAAGCTTTTCATGTTCATTTTGAGTGGGGCTTCCCCACTCTGTAACAAGCCAGTGTTAAATGGCAAATCTGGCAATTTGTGTGTGTGTGTGTGTGTGTGTGTGTGTGTGTGTGTGTGTGTGTGTGTGTGTGAGAGAGAGAGAGAGAAAGAACCGGGTTTCACTTGTGATCTAATATGTCAAACCGAGCAGCCTGTGAAACAGACAGCTTTTCCACTCACTTATTTTTGGAGGGATAATCGTAAAAATGGAAAAGGGTCCAGATTTAAAGCTCGTTCAGGAAGCTTTCCATGAGCCTCGGCCAAGCGGAACGCCGTCCAATGGAAACAACAGCACAAAAAACTGCGACCTTTTTTGCCATTTCTCCTGCGAGGCTTTTTTTTTTAATCGAGTGAAAACAATCGTTAAAAAAAAAAGCAGTGTGACATTTGCGGCGGAATAAAGAGGCTCGCTGAGGGATGAGGATAATGCCTTCCAGAGCGTGAACTCCGGCTGGATGCGGGAGCGTCCTCACATCGCTGGACCGTGATTTAGTAGCGGTTGTTGGACATGTTCGCTAAATGGAACTGGTAAAGCCGTTCAGATAGGTTCATATTTAAGCTCATATTTCAAGTAGCTGGTTGATTTAGTAGGCAAATAGACAAAAAGGAAAATCTCAACTGACGTCCCCACTAGGCTTAAAGACAAAAATGGCATTTGCGTCACGTTTACAGTAACGGCGAGTTTCCGACTCGTAAATCCCACTCAGATTTTTTAAGATGACATTTTCTGAAATGTGACGTTATAAACAGGTCCCAGAATTAAAAAAAAATTTAAAAGAGGTAAAACATGGGGAGGAAAATAATGAACAGCCTGGTGTGAAGCAGAATTAATGCTGATTCAGCAAACCCCCAACAATTCATTTCAGGGTACATATTGAGTATAAATATATGAATAATAACAAGGACATCATGTACAGGCTGGTAGAAGGAAGAGTGTGTGTGTGTGTGTGTGTGTGTGTATATATACACCTGTGGGTGAACTGTAGGACACGGCCACGTCTCCGGTCAGGTCAGCTGGCGTGTAGTGTCCGTTTAAAAAAGCCGAGAAAGCCACGACTACCTGAGATCCGCTCCCTGTAGACACAAGCGGAAAAAATTACAAGACTGTGTAAGAAGACCAGAGTCATCAGAGTGATGACTTATGAGAAGAAATTCTTACACAAATACACTATGGACAAAAAGATTGGAAGACCTGACTTATGTGGTTCTTCCCCAAACCACAAAGTTACACAAAGTACACAATTGTCTAGAATGTCTTTGGATGTTCTAGCATTCAGTTTTCCCTTCATTTGGTGCCCCAAACCTGTTCCAGCATAACAATGCCACTGTGCACAAAGCCAGGTCCATGAAGATACGCTTTACAATAACTCTAACCCTATTGAACACCTTTGCGATACATGTTTCATGCTGACCCCAGGCCACCTCAACTACTTCAGAACCCTGTGGCTGAATGAGTGCGAATCTCCAAAATATGGTGGAACATCTTCCCAGAAGAGTGGAGGTTATTCTAACAGCACATACACATCTTATAGTTGGGTGGCCACAAACTTTCCTCCATATATTGTATGACAGTGCAGTGTACAAGAGGAGCTTAAAGTCCAATCGCGAAAATAGGTGTAATTGCATCATAAAATAGAAGAACCAATCAGGTTGGTTCTAGTTTGCATATTGAGAGAATCTGATTTTTTCATGAAGAGAAGTTTTAGAACTTGTAGTATGTAGAACCACAACTTTGAGAGAATTTATTCATAAAAAAAAAAAAAAGAGAAACAGAAAATAACTAAACAAAAAAAAAAAAAAACAGATCGACAAACAAAATGTTATTTCAATCTCAAAAAAAAGGAACCAATACTACAAAAAACATGTAACGATAAAATAACGCAATTTTCTTTTCATCCATGTATCAAATTTTTCCTACTTTAATTTTTTTCCCTCCTAATTCCTCTCAAATGTTTTCCAGCTTACTCAACTTCTACCCACCAGTCAGTTCATGTCCATGAAACGACACCTATCAACCCGAGAGAATAAACATGTGCTTCCTTCATTACAGCCAAACAATGTTTTTAAATCTCAGTGCAATCCAACACTTTGGAGTAAAGCGCTATCCACCCTCTTCCGCGTACACGCTGTTGTCCTGATTGACAGGAAACAGAATACAACATCCCTCCCACACACAGCGCCTGGTCCATTTTGTTCCATCTTTGTGATTTATGAGCTTGCGATGAAAAGGCGCCACTCGGGAGTCCCACATCTCGATTACTCCTAACGACAATCGTATTGCATTCTGTTGTATCAACTGATACGTGTACAGAATTTCTCAGAAGACGTCAGGGGAAGATAAATGATGCTGTAAGTGCTGTGTTTAAGACTTGGGATCTCAAAAAATATCATGACAGGAAGAAGAAGAGGAAGAGGGGATTTGAATTTTATGTCATGAGGTTGATAGAAGTAGATTGGCATTTTTTCTGATTTATATAAGAACGTGTTTCACACACATTTTCCCGAGGGCCCTTCCATGGAGTGCGTCAGCTCATGAGTTAACAAGCCGAGTGTTCAGGGCCGGCACAGGTGAGCGAGGATTCCTGAGAACCGCCCAGAGATTAAGTGCTCTACCAGTCTGTGTCATACTCTTTCATTTCATGCTTTTCTTTCTCCTCAGACCCCCGTTTTAACCCCTCCTCCAGTTAATCGATTTAACACAATGCTATTCAATAAAATAAATATAATGATGTGCAATTTAATTTCTTTGGTTCAGACAGACAGCAGATCATCAAAATATTTAAGTGCGTTCTGAGTTCTAATGCATGGCCCTTTCATTAACAGGTGAAATAAAACCGTAAAAAAATACGTTTTTTTCCCGTCTTCAGGATGCAGCTCTACCTCTGCCATGTTAATCTGTATTCTACTCTCAGGACGCGTCTCGGTCTCCGTAGTGTTGTGACATATTCACGTAGCTTGAGAAACTGCTTAACGAGGAGAAATCAATCTACATAGAAAATATTGGTCACAGATTATTGCCCACTTTCAAAATGATAAAAGTATAGCTTTTAGCTTTTAACTAATAATAATTAAATATATATTCATTGTTTTTAAAAATGGCAACTTGTATATGATGAACACTGGTGGAGCAGAAACACATCAAACCATAATTTCTTCAAACTATTTTTTTTTTTAAATATAGAAGCAAAAATTCTGTGTAAAAAAAAAAAAAAAGAAAAGAATAATTTCAAACAAGTGTAGAGCATTAATTAGTATTCATGAGTGTGTTCACGTGAGTAACTTTTTACAAGATGCAAGGTTCGAGATTTTTCATTTGTCAAAAATATACTAGATTAATGATTAATGGTCAAGTCATTGATATTAGAGAACATTTTAGCTAGAGTTCTAGCTAATAAACTAATTTTTGTTCCACTTTCTTCCAAATTCCTGAAGCATTATACTCTTCTTAAACCATCTGCACTTATCAGATATAGAATTCTCCTTAATAAAGTGAGCAGTTTTCTCTATGTTTTCCTGCATCCCAGCCCTGTGACCAGTCTGTTTTCCTGACATTGCTGTTATTCTCTCCACCACCACCCCACTTTCAATCTTTCTGCAAAGGGTAAGCTTTTACCCTTTCCATTCCAACACATGACTCCTCCAACTCCGACAACACGCACACTTCACTCCCACACCATTAGCGGCTGCCAGAAAAAGAAATCGTTACAAGGCAGAGAAAGAACTGAGAAATAACTCTGGATCTTGGCGTCCCTCTAGGGGGTTTGGTGTAAACTCCAGGGCATCTCGCGCGACCTCTCATGACCCAACTTAACCCGGCCCGGCCCCTCCTTTGGGATGTGCTCTTGAGAGGGGTCATGGCCGAGCTGATATGCACTTCACGCTTTGCACAAAGGGAGCACTTAAGGGAGGCATTCCCTAGTGGATGTCTTTATCGAGATGGATTTTGCGTTCATCAGTGCGTGTGGGGTCGCTTTTTTCAGCTGACGGGGGAAATAGCGACCTCTGACCCACAGGGTGTGTAAAAGCAGTGGCTACATGCCCCCTAGAGCACTTAGAATCAGGTTAGACACCGTCTTGTGATGTAGTAAAGGGTCAGAAATAATGAGAGGGGGGTCAAAACTGTGAGGCATCAAAATAGCCAGAGGGGTTACGACTGACATTTTCACAGAAACCTCATTCACAGATTAGGATTATTTTGCTTCAACTATAAAAACAACTAGAACTTATGAATTTATATTTTATTTTTTATATTGTTTTAGAGCTAATATTCTATTCTATTCTGGCCATGTGCGTTACCATGTCAGACACGAGCTTCTCGCTGGAAACAACATGATCTCACTTTCCGCACCAAGATTTGGCTCCTGTGGATTAAGCTGAATTATTAAGCAATCAGCAGCATCATATAATATTTAAGTCTGTTTAAGTTGGTTCAACACCATGGTTTTAATGTTCATCCCTTAAACAGTGCCCAGTGCTCGCTGTGTGGAACTGCTCTCTCGGACAGTTTCTCGCTCCTCCACTTCAAGAAACACCCAAAGGTGCAAAGAGTCCCTGAAAATCACATTTGAGTAAAAGTATAGTTACATTACTGCAAAACTTACTTAGTTACAAGTTCAAGGATTCCAATATGACTTGAGTAAATGTCTTGAGTATTTGATTTGAACAGTACTTAAGTATTTGACTCATATTGAACATAGGCTTAAGTTGTGAGGTTTTATTTCCTTAAACACAAATCAAATTGGACACCTGGACACTGCATTCACGCAAGATCAACACAACGGGCTCTTCAACATGCTAGAATAACATTAACAAGTTGAACAAAAAAAAGCAGTAAAGCAATATTTTGAAAAGAGATCTTCAGTTAACAAAAATATACAAAAATTACAGTATCATGTCACAAAGGAGAAGAACCGTTAGTATTCAATGGATAAATCAAATGAAAGTTAATTATGTTAGATAAAGTAAAACTGAATATTTAGCACTGATTTGATGCACTGATGTGATTTAATGTCTCAGAAAGGGGCAATATTTTTATACAACTTCAACCAGTTCTTAAAGTTGGAATTTGGAATTTATTCGAGCTCTTTTTTAGACTGAAAATTGGATCAGCAATGAATAAAATTTGCTGCCATCAGATGGTGGGTAGGTGTGTGTTTTATTACATCAACAGACGGGCAAAATGTAATCGTTAATGTTATTGTCAATTAAAATATAGTGGAGTGAAAACTGCATCTTTGAATCAAATGTATTTGTGTAGCGAGTCATAGTTGCTTGTAACATTGTTGTAAATTTTTTGGCTACTTTTTAGTTTAACTGAGTATCAAAGTATATTTACTCAAATATGCTCAATTCATCTCTCTGACATCTTATTCTCGTCTTATCCGAAGCTACTGTACTTCCTCCTGCTACCATTTTCACAATTTGAAGTTTGCTTTTCTTTGCTTGGATCATAAATCTCGACCGTTTTTGTGTCCTGTACACGAGACTGACGTCAGAATTAGAGCATTTTGTTACGAGTAAACGAGCACGGTATTAGACTGATATCTGGTACTGGTATCAGCATCAATGCATTTTTAATCAATTATATATTTATAAACAAAGCAACCGAAGATCTATTCCGAGCAACAACTGTCCCAACAAAACGAGGAACGATGATGGTAGAGATGAAACATATATATGAGGTTTCAGCTTGAATAGAATGAAGTAATGGAAGAGATGAAGAAATAAAAAAGTGATAGTGATAAAGTAAAAAGTGATCATTATAAAGTAATAGTAATAGAAAAGTAATAGTAATAAAAAGTTAAATAACTAAAAGTAAAAATGTAAGTAATAATAATAGTTATAGAACAGTAATAGAAAATGATGATGTAATGGCAAAGATGAAGTTGCACTGAATTTTGAATCCATGTCAATTCTGCATTTAGGTGAGCAGTTTGGCTTAAAATTAAATTTTACCTCTTACCTTAAAAAGCGATCAGTTATCGGAGACGTGGTATTTACATGCTCCTAGTAGCTAGGAGCATGTAGATGGTAATTAATTATATCTTTCAATTTAGCATATTTGTTTATATATACATTTTGAGATCCATTTGGGGCAAGTGCAAAATAAAAACAAATTATAGTCCAGGGATTGATTGATTGATTGAGTGAGTGAATAATTGATTGGTTGATTGAATTCTTTCTTTGAGTTTTTTTTTTCTTTCTTTTTTTTTTTTCTTTCACCTGGATTCTGAGTTACACTCAGCTCCTGTTAGTCTTGGACAAAAAAAATTCTGGCACGGGGGATTAAGCTAGTCTTTAGCTTTTCAGCAGCTTGACGGTTTGAGGATTTTGCGTGTTACGATTTAAGCACCTCGCTTCAAATGCAGTTTTTAAACACTCAAAACACATTTACAAAACTTTCAGTGCCAACTGCCAAAAAAATGGGAACAAAAATTGAATATGACAACGCCCAGACACTTAAAAGGTACTTTTAGACCTGCCAGTCCAGGGTAAAGGCCGGCATGAAGTTTCTAAACAGCCTCTCAGTCAGTCAGCCAGTGAGACACTTTATAAACCGGTTACTTGTACCCTAAATCTCAAAAAACAGAAACCTCCAGACTTCTTAAACATACCTGATAGATTGCATAACCCATCCCTTTAAACGTTAATCAACATGATTTGTTTAGGAAAGAAAACATCAGTAGTCATCGAGCAAAGAAAGGTCGTCTGGTGAATGTTAGACGCTGAAACACTGTGCTGTTATTGTATAAACCGATATGTGACGATGGTTACGCCCTTATTATAGCTGAAAGTGAGAAAGTATGAATAAAAGACTACGAAAAAGGGGAAACAATGAAGCCTGTGTGTGTGTGTGTGTGTGTGTGTGTGTGTGTGTGTGTGTGTGTGTGTGTGTGTATGTGTGTGTGTGTGTATCACAGGGAATCGTAGCATCTATGAGTCACATGAGCTGGAAAAACTATACCAAAAAAGCTCTTTTTACAGTTGGCCTGATTTCTCTGTATACCCAGGAACTATGCAGCTTGCTTGAGGGTGTCTTTCGCCTTTAGCATCATCATTATCATCATCATCATCATCAACAGAAGCAGCAGGAGCAGGAGCATCACAACTTGTTCTCTCAACAAATTGTCATTTTTGAAGTCACCACTATCAAGACTATAAGGACCCCACAATGTCAAAACTACCAAATATTCCTGTGTTTGTGGGGACATTTCCCTCTTCATGCCCAGTCAAGCAAGACACACACTGAAAGACCAAGGGATTGAATGAGATATAGCAACAGACAGAAGCATAAAAGCAGGATTAGGCTTCTTTTCCCTCTTTTCCCTCCACATACATTTACTTAAGTGACTTCTAACACATGTCCCTTTCACAAACAGGCCTTTGTAGTGCAAAAAACTAACAAAAGATTAAATAAAACCAGATGTTCTTTCCCTGTTTTGTCTCCAGGAAGATGCAGCTCCACCTCTGCCATGTTAATCTCTATTCTATGTCACTCTCAGGACACGCCTCGGTCTCCGTAGTGTTGTGATAGGACATATTCACGTAGCAGCAGCGGTGCTAAGAAAACGCGCTTGAAAAACTTTCATGCAGATGCACCGATCTTACCATCCCTATATATATATATATATATATATATACACACACACACACCACACACACACATATACACATTATATATATAAAAGGAACAGCGATGATGTGACGACTCGCTGTCAAGGACACTTAACATCACCCAACCAAGAATTCAGAAAATGACCCCACAACTGTTTCTGGATGAACTCATTAACCGTTCTGGCGTGCAAAACCTGAAAAGGCGTTTCTCAACAGACCCCTCTAACGTTTGAAACCGACACACGAGATGAGGAAATCAATAAGGAAAGACTCGCTCGGAAGTTCCGAACACGAGACGAGGGAGTTAACCTTCTGTGTCTCTTCAATTGGCGGAACTGAAATTTAATCGAGTCGGTGCTCTTTGCCAGGAGTCACGGCACAAGAGGGGCCGGTACACTTGCCTTAACATTTAAGATAAAGATCGAGAGGCGTGAAAGGCGGCTTGTTCGGATTAGCGCCTAAAGGGCTTATTGGTGTGTGTGTGTTTGCAAACGGATGAATGGTGTATGTGTGTGTTGGGGACTTCTCGCACCTTGGGTATTTAATATCTGAAGAAAACTCCAAAGATAAAGATAAAGATCAGTTGGAATATGAAGAGTGGCAGCCAGAAGATGACTACGAATTGTCAAGCACCTAGTAATTGAGCAAGTGAAAGAGTGTGTGTGTGTGTGTGTGTGTGTGTGTGTGTGTGTGTGTGTGTGTGTGTGTGTGTGTGTGTGTGCTCTTGGTCCAATTCTGCATTTAAATTATGTTTGTCCCATGTCACATGCTCCCACCTCTTTAAGCCATCAAAGCATCAACTTTATAACTACCACAGCACTGCTAAATTTACCATTGGTCAGGAGGTGCTCGTTATTTTTCTATAACAGTTGTACCCACTCCCTTAACAAGATATTTCTCAGCCATAACAGATTTAAATTTACAGAATTACACTGCATGCTTTATCCATTTACAAGCTCCAAAAAAAAAAAAAAAAAAGTTAGGACCTTTAAACAGTCATTCCCCTACCAGCCTTCAGAAGTTATAAATTAGAGGTCGACCGATTAATCGTACCGATTGTTGATTGCTGGAACTATTAGCTCTCTGCAAAAATCCATACCAATAGTGTTTCATTATGAGATCAGCCTCTAAAAGCAAATCACTGACACCATATGCTGTTTGTTTTGACACGGGAGACTGCGTGCTGCACGGAGAGCGCTATATTATATTTATTATTCATAATTATATAACTATATCTATTCATTATTTAATATATTCATATTTATTTCATTTACCACATTTTCATAATTTAGTACTGTTTATTTTATTTTTGTATTAAAGTTCAGGACTATTTTACATGGAGTGTTTACATGCTTTTTTTATCCAGTATTAATTTAAAAAAACTATTGGTTGATTTAATCGATCCAACCCAGATATCGGTGTCGGTAAAATCCACTAAATCAACCTCTATTAAAAGTGTTTGTCTATGCCAAGCTTCTGCTGTACTAGAGAAATGGTAATGTTTATATTAGAACAAGTACATTAAAACACTATGAAACTGTAAATTCCTCAAAAACCTCAATACATAAATCAGCTGTGGTGTAAAAATTTATATATATTGAGAAAAGCAAGTATCTTAGTAAGGGCCTAAGTATTTGTATTCCTACTATAAATTGATGGGGAAGTGCTAGCTCAGTGTTTAAGACTCTGGGTTAGTGATCGAAAGGTCAGGGGCTCAAGCACGGATCTTTGGGCCCTTATGCAAGGCCCTTAACCCTCTGTGCTCCAGGGGTGCTGTAGCACAGCTGATCATGCACTCTAAGACTAGTTCCATAATGTACCTGGGATATGCGAAGAAATAATTTCAATAAAGTTTGTAAAATACATAAAAAGAAAATGTATTTGATAACATGATGACATCATGACAATGTGCTGAGTCGATACAGAGCTTCAACTCAATCATTATTTTCAAACCTCCTACACCAATGACATCATCCCTATTGATCATAAGGCCAAAGAAACATCAGCCTTTGACCTGCACTTCATCAAAGCATTCAAGCCGACTTCCTGTCATTTGTGTGTGTGTGTGTGTGTGTGTGTGTGTGTGTGTATGTGTGTTTGGATGGTTTTCCGAATCTGAGTACAGACTAAAGTCCTCGCTTAAACAAAGAGAGGATGCAACCTGCTAATCTGGCTCCTACCTACTAGCCTTTGATCTGGTAGATCTGTTTCAGTGCTGATAATAGGCATCCGTGGACACTTGGGCTAAAACACAAATGCGGGAGGAGATAAAATGCACAAGGTGACATCTATCGAGAGCCGGAATCGTGTATCTGCCTCTTGCTTAAACCTCCATCACGACACCAATTAGTGAAATTATTCGACACTAGGTGCGTTTACATGGAGAATTGCAATCAGTTGTAATCGGTTTAAAAGTCCAATCCGAATTAAAATGCTATAAAAAACATAAAAATAAAATAAAAAACACCTCACAGGATAAAAAAGCCCATACCGGATGAAATTGTAATCGGTTTGAGAAGTGTGGGATACATTTATCCTTTTTTTTTTTTTTTTTTTTCTTCATTCATTAATTTTCTCCCGCTTATCCGTAATTCGGGTCGCGGGGGCAGTCTAAGCAGGCCCCCGCCTTCGACTGCTGCCCAATCCTCACAGCACCCCTCCCCCTTATTTCCCTCGTAAGGGAAGCCTCCTCTTCACCTGGCGTCCGTATCAGATCTCGTAGCGGCCCATTCATCATTCCCTTGCAGAAGATCTACACAAACTTTTTTGCGCTCTTGTAAACACCAAATTGATTTGTCACAACACAGTTTTCCGCATGGTTTCTGAGTTTTTTAAAACAACCGCGACACGCATAATTCGGGGGATTGGATTTCTGATGTTTTTTTCTGGGACAATAAATCCCTCTACCAGTCCACACAAACGTGTGGATGACCGGAGACTCGTATCATTACTATAGTCCTTCATCCACCCGCTTCGGCTTTTCGGAGGAGGGAGGGGTAGGATTGAGATGCTCCTTAGAGATTCACAGCCACTAAAAGTTTAGCTTCCGGCACCCGTCTTTTCCTCGCACCTTCCATGCCAACAAATTCATGCTGATGCTTGATTAAGAGCAACTCTTCACATAAAAATTTAAAAGAAGACTTCCAGGACACATTCCAGAAGCGGCAGGAACGCTGGGAGCACTGTATTGCTGTGCGAGGGGACTATTTTAAAGCTGATAAATAAAGTAAATAAAGTACTTTCTTGTAAACAGAGCTAGTCTCAAAACTTTTTGATGCCACCGAGTATTTGGACAGGGCTTCGAAACCGACTGTCAATTAGAGTCTTTACTGTTTTCAACTTCGCGTACATTTGAAATGCTGGACCTCAGTTTACCAAAATTAGGCCATAGATGAAGAACGCTGGAAAGAAACAGGAATGAAACAGAGGAGCGAGTGAACTTACCTAAAGAGTCTAATACAAACTGGTCCTGAGTGACAGCCAGAGGCGGTTGAACACACACACTCATCTTCGCGCTCTGGACAGCAAAGCGGCTGCTCACTTTAACCTGGAAAACAATAGGAAAATGAAAAATTCAATTATAAATGTATTATAAATGTTTAATGTTCTGTTATGTTGCGCTGTTACAGAAGTAGTCACAATACCACGGTGAGCTTGATTACCTTTATGTGTTTTTATACCAAAAAAAAAAGATAAATCACCCATCAATGACTTTTATTCTTAATAAAAAAAACAATCAGTTTAAAGTTACAATCAATATCAACTAAATCAGTTGCTTCAACATACAACACAAAGCCTTTTTTCTGTCTTTTATACAACAATTTTTAAAAAATTGTCGCTTTTACAAAGAGCAAATTTCATTTTCAACAATTTCTATGGAAGAAAAAATAATGCAGAATGTAGAAATATCTTAAAACAAGCACTTTGAAATTCAAAGCTGCTATAATGGACAATGAATCAACCAATCAGAATTAAGAAATTCAGAAATTTTTTCACAGGGAAGTGAGAACACAGTGTGTATGTGTATATGATGTTTGTACCTTGACTGTAACAGAAGGGACATGAATGCCGTTGATTTCTGGGATAAGGGCTTGCTGTGGAGAAAAAAGGTCGGGGTTAGAAAACTAACATTACAAAGCATTACGTGATTCAACTTCATCCAATCACAAATCATTACATGATTAGAGCTCATCCAATCCCAGAGCATTACATGATTTAGATCTCATCCAATCCCAGAGCATTACATGATTAGAGCTCATCCAATCCCAGAGCATTACATGATTTAGATCTCATCCAATCCCAGAGCATTACATGATTTAGATCTCATCCAATCCCAGAGCATTACATGATTTAGATCTCATCCAATCCCAGAGCATTACATGATTTAGATCTCATCCAATCCCTGAGCATTACATGATTTAGATCTCATCCAATCCCAGAGCATTACATGATTTAGACCTCATCTATTCCTGAAAGAGTTAATGATTGGACCTCACCCAATCACAAAACAGGACAGGTAATGATTCGACTTCACTCAATCACACTTCAATACAAGAACAAATCTCGTCCAATCACTCAGCATTAAACGATTAGACTTCATCCAGTCACAGAACAGTTAATGATTAGACCTTATCTAAACACAGAACATTATATGATTCGATCACATCCAATCACACTGAACTACATGATTAGACTGTATCTAATCACACAGAAAAACATGATTAGACCACATCCAATCACATAGCATTAGACGATTAGACTTAATCCAGTCACAGAACATTTAATATTTAGACCTCATCTAATCACAGAGCATTATATGATTCGATTTTATCCAATCACACTAAACTACATGATTAGACTGTATCTAATCACACAGCAAATCATGATTAGATCTCATCCAGTCGCACAGCAATTCATGATTAGACTTCATTTAATCACACAGCACTATATAATTAATCCTCATCTAATCACACAGCATTACATTATCAGACTTTATCCATTTACAAATCAGTTAATGATCAGACTTCATCCAATCACAGAACATAAATAAGAACATAAATTAATCCAATCATCTATTGTTTGCGTAAGTCATTAATGTTGCTCTGATTGACAGGAGAAAAATTCTAACATCCCTCCCACTCAGAGGTAACAATTTTGGCTCAGTGTTGACTAAAAGAGGTCACATGATCATGTCTATATCATGTGTATAACTTTATATATATATAAAATGACCAGCACCGAGACATCATCCAAGTTGGTAGAGACGAGAGCCGTCACTGCCAGGTCGTCCTCAGCTTCAGCTTTGGGGATGATGTCTACGAAAAATCAGAGACACCAAAAAAAATTGCTTATGCTTTGATCGAATTTATTGAGATGTAACAGTCAGTCATTGATGCTTTAAGGTTGGCTGATGACCACGACGGACGAAGACGGCGCTACAATTTGAACATTCAAACCAGAGCCTTGAACGTCGCAAAAACATGCAGGAGTCCCATGAGTCAACTCATCCTGAGGAGCGGTGACCTTCAGCATTCTCAGGTCATTAGAGATGGCGAAGAGCCTTGGGCGAGCGCACGTTTCACGAGGAAAGATTACAGAAAACAAAGGTTGCGCGTTGGCAACATTTGTAAGCGCTGTCACGGATTACAAACCTTGACGCTGTGCAGACTCGGTCAGTACAGCCAGGCTTCCAAAAAAACGTCTTCGAGTACGATTCTGTTCTGAAGTGTTTCTAGAACTTATTAACTAAAGGGATTCAGAGAGATCGGACGTCCTCTTTATCGTTAGATGTTTTTCTTTAAAAAAAAAAAAGCACAACCAAGCAAATACACTGTGTTAAACCTTCATCTCAGATTTCTACTAAAGACTCATCCTGGTGCTTCCTAACACTTGTGAATTTATTTTCCCCTTCCGTTCCGCAAGACATAAAGACTCTGTTCTGCACCACAAAAGGCTTCCAGTCTCCTGCACCACCAGGGGTTAAATGAGGTCAGGACGAGGCCTTGAATCCGCCACCGGGTATGTTTTTGTTTATGAGAGAAAACTTCGGTGAATGCTCGCTAAGGTTTTCACGACTGGTTGTTAGTACGGCCACGTGAACAGCTAGTCTTAATCCCAACACAACACGACAAGGTTGAATCTCTCAAATATCTCAAAAAAATATTTGCCTAGCCTGTGCGATATTGACAAAAAAACGAGATCTTTGTATTTTTTGGGGATTTTAGCAATATTGATGATCAGATGAGATTTCGCTGAGTGTGTTATTGTGCTGGTACATGAAGATCTACTGTGGACAGCCTCCAGAATCCAGATTTACCTTCATAAAGCAATTTTTTCTAAAAGTGTGCGTCATATAAAATGCTTACATTTAAACAGTCAATTTGAATAATAATTTTATTAATAAGACATTTTGATGGTAACCAAGCAAATCAACAAATTCATCTTTGCAATGCAGAGGGAAGATTCTTTAAATATAAAATGAAAATCGCTATTTAATAAGTGAGTCACTGCAAATGAATCGCCCGTTTAAATGATTCGGTTCAATCGCAACGACTCACTTACTCTCTATTGCTCCGAGACGCGAAACAGTGCTGTGGCTTTGTTTGGAATTATTTTTATGTGGGCGAAATCGAGCAAAAACAGGCAAACAGTGGTGTCTAAAACGTAAGTCTCTTAATATTAATGTCTTGTTTACTGAATAAACATTTTTTATTGTATAAATCTCACCTACTAGACTTTATCACGTAATGGGTTCAGAACGTTATTAAATTTGTCAGGGCTTCGATCAAATGACAATAATCCCCCCCACCATTTTATTTTGTCACAGACCCTACCCTGGTTCCTGGTGACTTCACGGATGACCTTCTGGAGAGCCTTCATCTCTTTGTCCACCTCGTCGTAATTGACCTCGCGGGCGTCCACCTTTGGTGCCGTAAAGAAGGAAGGATCCGTGCCCATGTAGGAGCACTGCAGATGCCCTTCAGCACTCAGGGTCACCACCAGGCCGTTGAGATCCCTATGAAGAACCAGCATAATATCCTGATTTCTGATTTCACGACATAGCTGGCTGTTTTCTTTTCCTCAATTTAACGCATGTAGCAAATGTAACTTAGTTATCGATCCAGCTATAAAAGTTTCATCGTGAGTTTGAAACCAAACTTGTTTTTTAAAATATGATTAAAATTGTGCTTAATATTGACACCTGCAATCATTTTTTACACTATGATTTATTCTTTGTGGTAAATAATATTGCTAATGTGAGGCAAAACCAAACAAGATAATGGGGTCCTGGAGTCACCGGATGATGCGAGCTGCTCTGGAGTAAGAGGCACGAGGTTCTTTAAGGACATATGTTTTTTTTTAGCGTGTGCAAGCAGCCTGATAGTCTGAAGTTCTGGATCCCAGAGCTGCACAAGCAGAACAGTGTAAATAACCAGCGTGGCTCTGTGCAGGTCTGAGATCAGGACTAACGCTAACTGGATGCAGATGTGTTCCGTGGGCAGTTAGGATATAAGAGGCAATAACTCTGGTTGAGGGAGATTCAGCGCAGCAGCTGCACCTGCAAAAGGAGCTGCAAATCTGTTTTTTTTTTTTCTTTTTTCAATAAAACTCTTCGGCCCATGCCAGGTTTCTGTGGTTGTCCTGCGTCCTTTCTTTCCTGCCAAACAGCTCAGGCTTCAAACTGACTAAAACCATTGTGTGTCTTCTTTTTCACCCGGTGGCTCCTAAACTCGGACGGTCACAGCTGACCTGATGCTCTCACTGACCGTCTCCCAAATGCCCCGGCTGCTTCCTTCAACCATGACTTTAGGCTGCTCTTGCTTTTGTTTGGTAAATACAGTTCCCTGGAGTGGTTTGTGAGGGTTTTATGAAAACAGAAGGAAGATAGGAAGGAGAGAGAGAGAGAGAGAGAGAGAAAGAGAGAGAGAAAGAGAGAGAGAGAGAGAGAAAGAAAGAAAGAAAGAGAGAGAGAGAAAGAAAGAAAGAAAGAAAGAAAGAAAGAGAGAGAGAGAGAGAGAGAGAGAGAGAAAGAGAGAGAAAGAAAGAAAGAGAGAGAGAGAGAGAGAGAGAGAGAGAGAGAGAGAGAGAGAGAGAGAGAGAGAGAAAGAAAGAAAGAAAGAAAGAAAGAAAGAAAGAAAGAAAGAAAGAAAGAAAGAAAGAAAGAAAGAAAGAAAGAAAGAAAGAAAGAAAGGAAGGAAGGAAGGAAGGAAGGAAGGAAGGAAGGAAGGAAGGGACAAATGAGGATGAAAGGAAGCAACGAAGGAGAAAGGAAGGTCGGAAGGAGGAAGGAAGAAAAGAAGGAAGGAATGGAGGAAAGAAAAAGGAAGGGAGAAAGGAAGGAAGGAAGGAAGGAAGGAAGGAAGGAAGGAAGGAAGGAAGGAAGGAAGGAAGGAAGGAAGGAAGGAAGGAAGGAACAAATGAGGAAGGAAGGAAGCAAAAATGTAAGGAATGAAAAATGGAAATGAAAGAAGGGCAGAAACACAAGATAATGGAGAGACAAAAATGAATTAGAATAAAGAAGCAAAGATTGAAAAACATAAGAAAGGAAACTAAGAATGAAGGAAGGAAGAGAAAAAAGAAAGAAGGGACAGATGAATGGTGTTTAATCATTTAATCTGTATGGCATGTTTTTCTTTTTTTTCAGTGTTAAATAAACAGGAGTCTGTTAAAGATGTTGGTGTGATTACTGAGCTCATCTCACTCAGCGTTCTGAACAGCGCCTCTGTACCACACAGAGATCAGTCACCTGAGCTCCAGCTGCAATACACTACTTGTTCATTTCTTGATTAGAGCAGACAAACACACAAAAGCAAGTACAGCGCCTGATCATTCCGAATCCTTTTCCTGCTCTGTTCTTTTTCAAAAAAATTTATAAAAAATGTATCTTCCACGATCTTTAGTTCTCAAAGACTCTGTTCATTGTCTGAAGGCGAAATCTGGCAGATGGAGTTTAATCCTAAAAAACTAATCGACCAATCAGAGTTCATCAAAACAGGGGTCGTATTCAAAAATAGGCTCTACTTATTATTTTGTGAATTTGCCACAGCGTTATGCTCTTTGAAGTCGTTTGGAGTAATCCTTGATTTGCTGCGAGATACGAAATTAACTCTCTATGGAGTTGTTGTTTTTTTTTTTTAAATGAAGTTTCTTTTTTTGTTGTTGTTTCTTTAGTTTTTTTAAAACAGCACTCAGTTGGGCAGTAATTGCTGCTTGCATATCCCTTCATCTAACTTTAACATGAATAAGTGTGTAACGTACTGTAGGTATGGGAGTGTGTGTGTGTGTGTGTGTGTGTGTGTGTGTGTGTGTGTGTGTGTGTGTGTGGGATCTGTGTTTTGCTTTGCTGAACAGTGCGATTGCTGTGGGCAGGTCAGTGTAGGGGACTTGGCGAGCTGGGTGGTAAAACACTCCAGCTGTGGAGCTACAGTACAGAAAACACACACCCCACTGCTCACACACTTCCCTGCAACACACCATGCTCAGAGCTAGAAACATGCCAGCGATGGGTGTAACAAATTCTTAACACGGCCTTATAAATGTGTTTGGAAGGATAAAAGTCGCAACATCTCAAACGCTGTCCGGTTTCTCTGTAAAGTTTGTGCTCTGGGTGTTTTATTTTATCTGTATTATGAATTTTAAGAGATCAGACGATAATGGTGTGTTTATGTCTGCTATACTTTAAATAATAACACTTGTGTTACGTATATTCTTTATAAAAACCAAATATAATGTAAGTATAAAGTAAGAAAAACTAAGGGAAGAATGCAGGGAAGGAGGGAGGGAAGAGAGGAAGGAAGGAGGGAAGCAAGCAAGGAACAAACGAATAAAGTAATCAAGGTTAAAAGGTGAAAAATAAGAAAGAATAGAGGAAAGGAATTTTTCAGAAAGACCAAATCAAGTATGGATGGATGGATGGAAAAACTAGAAGGACCTACTCAAGAGAGAGAGAGAGAGAGAGAGAGAGAGAGAGAGAGAGAGAGAGAGAGAGAGAGAGAGAGAGAGAGAGAGAGAGAGAGAGGGAGGGAGGGAGGGAGGGAAGGAAGGAAGGAAGGAAGGAAGGAAGGAAAAACTAGAAGGACCTACTCAAAAGAGAGAGAGAGAGAGAGAGAGAGAGAGAGAGAGAGAGAGAGAGAGAGAGAGAGAGAGAGAGAGAGAGAGGGAGGGAGGGAAAGAAAAACTAGAAGGAAAAACTAGAAGGACCTACTCAAGAGATGGATGGATGGATGGATGGATGGATGGATGGATGGATGGATGGATGGAAGGAAGGATGGAAGGAAGGAAGGAAGGAAGGAAGGAAGGAAGGAAGGAAGGAAGGAAGGAAGGAAGGAAGGAAGGAAGCCAGGAAGGCAGGCAGGCAGGCAGGAATATAAGGAATATAAGGAATATAAGGAATATAAGGAATACTGGCAGTCTTGTCCTATAGTCCTGGTATCAGTAACTCCTCAAAGCTTCCTCACACCACCTCATTGTTTATTATTTCTATAGAACAGCTTGAGTGTTTGTTTCTGAAGAAACTGTAATGTGAGGAATAACAGCACTTTGGCAGTGATTTAAAGCTCCTTGATGTGTTATAACCCGGTAATAACATGAGCGCATGTTATTACATCAGTACAGCACTTCTGGAATCATTAGAATTGCATATTTTGTCCAAGAAACCAGCTTTACATTAGTGTAAACGAGACAACCCTGGGAGCGTGCGCGCACACACGCACACACACACACACACACACACACACACACACACACATTCATGGCCCTGGCTTCTGTAAACCCACTCCATACTAAATACACAAACAAAATCGCAGTTATTAGCCATCGATGTTTGGATTACAATTGTTGAAAATTGCGGTGCGATTATGGCAGTTTTAGATGTGATATGTCGAGTTACTGCCACTCCTTATCTGTTTGGACTGGCCACCGGATACGGGACATCTTGGAGCAATTTTCCCGTGGAGTGGATTCAGCTTGGAGGCTGATCGAGGACGTGAAACGACTCCAAGCCAAAGTGCTCCTTCATCGAGTGAGAGACCTAATAATCTGCGTTTTGTTCGAAAGCCTCGCTTCCTAATTGAATCCAAGCTGCTAAGGCGCAACATCAAGCAAAGTTAGGATGCTCTCAGGAAAACCAGAAACTCCTTCAGGAAAGCAGACATGCTTTGAAGGCCATGGCGTCTATTTCTACAAGGCGTGTGTGTGAGTGTGTCTGTGTGTTTGTGTGTGTGTGGGGAAGAGTAAGAGTCCCGTGTGGAGAATAGAAGTCGGGACAAAAAGCTCATTTAGATAGTGCTGACAGACAGGACGAACAGGACAATACCAGAGCAAGTGACCCAAAAAGTGACAGAGAAGTGCTTTAAAAGAAAGAAAGAAAGAAAGAAAGAAAGAAAGAAAGAAAGAAAGAAAGAAAGAAAGAAAGAAAGAAAGAAAGAAAGAAAGAAAGAAAGAAAGAAAGAAAGAAAGAAAGAAAGAAAGAAAGAGAAGAAGAACCTTCACTCATCCTGGACCACAACGGTATCTGTTACCTTATCAGATGAGAAGAGAATCTGAGTGGAGTGTCCCCAAAGACTCACAGATCATCTCAAACATGAGACAATGACCCTTTGCTTTTACACTCTTAGTTTTAGCACACATCTGCATGCATCTGTTTACATTAAACTAATATATATATACACACACAGGCTAAATTGGAGATGCTCTGACCCAGTTGTCTAGCCATCCCAAATTGTCCCGTGTCAAACTCGCACAAATCCTTACGCTTGCCCATTTTTCCTGCTTCTAACACGTCAACTTTGAGGACAAAACGTTCACTCGCTGCCTAATAAATCCCACCTCACTAACAGGTACCATGATGAAGAGATAGCTTTGGCATTGAAGTCAGATGTCACTCTTTTATGACTGAAGCGTAAGTTTTATGTCTTGTTTATCAATTAATCAAGTATTTAAGTAATAAAATAACCCAAGATCCTGAATCAGTTTTCAGAATAAAAACTACACAATTTATTACATTTATGATGATTGGTCCTGCAAACTCCCTCCAGGATATAGATTTATTTAAAAATTAGTTGTCAGGATCTCCCAAAAAAATAGCTAGAGAGTCACTGCACGTTCTTGGGATTTAGCAATTTGCCAGTTTAAACACACTAAAAGGACAAAGGTTTGTGGACACCTGGCCAGCAGATTGGGTGTAGTTTATGAACATTTTATTCCACATTTATTTCCCATTTGTTGTTATAATGCGTGCTTATGGAGATTCATTCAGCCACCTGGGTGTTAGTAAAGTTAGGTCCTGATGTAGGTGAGGTGAGAAGGCCTAGGGTTCAACCAGCATGAAGAATTTATCCCAAAGGTGTTTAGTAGGGTTGAGGTTCTGAGCTCTAGAGCAGAAAATCATCCACTCCAACACATGTAAACTTTGTGCACAGCAGTATTGTCATGCTGGAACGGGTTTGGGTCTCTTGGTTCTTTTTCAAGTAAAGGGACAATTTCATCAGTAGACCCCCATGTAGTCAGTTTCTTCCATATAGTTTGAATGGGAGAAGTGAGAGTGAGCACGTACAGCCTACATTCAGCAAAATGTGTGGTTTAAAAAAAAAATAAAGGCTCAGAATGTAATCCTGGCTCTGTAGGAACCAAAAGCCAACCTGGAGCTCTCAGCCTCGACATAAATAATAACACATGACAAGTTATACTTTTCCATTTTCTCCCCAGATGAAATGGGATATAAAACTAAACCGTGACCTCACCCATGAGGAAGCGGGCGCACTTACGGGAAATTCGCGATGCGCACGGCCACGGGCACGCAGGCGAGCTGAGCCGCCCATTTCAACGTCGTGTCCTGATACACCAGCAGCATGTTGTTATGGTTGGCCAGCAGGATGTTGGTTGTACCTTCGGAAACTGTGGACAGAGGGAGACGGTCAGCACCTTGCCGGAAGTGCAAAGGTACGTTGTGTATGAGTGTTTATGAGTGTGTGTGATTGAGCAGGGCCGCACACGGAGTGAAATGTCAGGGAGGTCAGGTTAATGACAGGTTCCTGCTCTAACCCTGAAAGCCACTTCAAAACAGCCAGTGCTCATCTGTTTCTCACTTTCTCAAAAAGCCCTGGGATTAGGAACAACGCCTACGAAGGCTATTTAGGCCCCTCGGTCACCCGCTCCTACAATCACACCAGAGATGGCAAAACTACACACATCCTTCACTCACATTTTTTTTTTTTTTTTTTAACTGTGGTAAAAGTTGAAGTTCTGACTGCACTTTTTCACTCAAATTGTAAAAAAAAAGTTGTAGAACAAAAAAGAAGCGATCATGTCACCAAATAGATTAAAACTAAAGTGACGAATCTGTTTTGAAAATGTAGAACGTGTATTTGTGTAAAAAGTTTAATGAGTGAAAGTAAGAAAATTGGTTGAAAAATAAATAGTGGAGTAGTGATACAAGAAAAATCTACTTAAGTACAGTAACAAAGTATTTGTACTTCATTACTTCTCATCTTCGAGTCATATATATATACACACATTGACACGTTGGTTTTCAGAACCAAACCCTGTACACCAGGGGTCCCCAGTTTTTTTCTATGAGGGTCACATAATGTTTTTATGGGGTTTGTAACAGAAATTTACATGAGCCGGAGTGACTACCAGTATTGTGTAGATTGTATTATGATTTTAAATACATTTATTACGCCACCTAATGCTAGAATAGTTTATTATTATGTTATGCACCCTACAGACAAATGAGCGTTACTTTTAAGACATATATCGGCTATTAAAAGAGCATTATTACTATTATAATTACATTTGTTTCATATTCATTGCTATTGAAATCAAAACATTCACTTATGCATGTGGTTGGTGGGTGATTAGCAAATAATTAGGTTATGTTAATAACTAGAGGTCGCTGAATAGTGGATTTTAGCAATAGCTAAGTTGGATCGTACGTGCTGATTGCTGATTAATCAACCGATTAATTGACCGAGTAAATCGCCTCTAGAGGCCGCTCTCTTGTAACGACGATGGAACTTCTCAGCCTCCTCCCCGACGGACGCGACCAGGAAAAACTATCTGTGATAATTAATCGGCAAAAACGATGAATCGGTCAACCTCTAGTTTGATGGTTGGGGTTTGATGCTTAAATAATTTTGGGGAAAAAAAACTGCACTGATAGTGGAGAGAGAATTAGAAGAAAGTTGGTTTCAGTGAAAGAAAAAAGACGAGAGCAGGGGTTTAAGTGGCTTAAAAAAAAAAACGTAAGCCTGTTATTTTTATCATATCCAAAGGGAAGCCTGTTAAATTTTCTACAGCACCAGGACACCAGCCAAAACAATGACAATTTCGAATGGCTTGGAACCTTTATATAAAACAAGCGTGCTATATTCAAAGGCAGGAAATGATTTTCCCCACCAGGTTTATTCATCCGTTCATCTTGTCAGAGCTGCCAAGGCTAAGTTACAACCATTTCTCTCTCTCTCTCTCTCTCTCTCTCTCTCTCTCTCTTTCTCTTTCTCTCTCTCTCTTTCTCCCCCTCTCTCTCTTTCTCTCTCTCTCTCTCTCTCTCTTTCATTGGTCCTACTTACAATCCAAATCCTTCTTTAATGGGAACAGATTTGTACTTAATAACTTCTGTACCTAAAAACTTTTTGAGTCCGGCTTTTCCATCATTTCAGGGATGCTTTTACATTTACATTTATGCCATTTAGCAGAAACCCTTAACCAGAATGACTTACAACTGAGCCGTTGAGGGTTAAGGGCCTTGCTCAAGGGCCCATCAGTGGCAGCTTGGTGGATTTGAACTTGTGACCTTCCTATCCGAAATCCAATGCCTTAACCACTGAGCTACCACCACCATGTTTTTCTTTTCCACCATCACCTTGGGCTTGTTTATTAGTGGACGAAATCTTCCTTCCAAAGGTTTTTCCTGAACACCTCAGTAGAAATTTCACAAGCATTATAAGGCCGCGTCCACACAAATAAGTTTTCGTTTGCAAAACGCATATTTTCTTTATGGTTTTTGGTCTTTTTGTCCACAGCGAGACAGCGTTTTAAGGTCAACAAAACAAGGAAAATGTAACTCCAGGCGGAAATGACGCGGGTTAAATCGTTTTATGTTTTGCTCACGTTTGTGCAGTACAGGGACGTAAGCAAGCAACTTTTAGGAAACGTTTGAAAACCATAGTGTGGACGTGGAGCGTTTTTAGACGTAAACGCCGTTTTCAATTGTATACGGATTAGCGTGGACGTGGCCTAAATCGCCCGTGCCGCACAATTGACCTTGCACACTAAGCGAATGAGATGCTCTGCCTCACCTGTCAATCAGATTGTCCCCTCCCACCCCCTCATACCAGTTTAGTAGCTGTGAAGTCGAACATGTTTGATATCATTCAAATCGCTGCTCACGTATCAAGAAACTACAGTCTGCCCTGCTCATACATTTCACACGTGCAAAAAAAAATATCTGAAGTCTGAGTCTGAACCTGATGCCAAAATGGCTTTAATGAAATGAAATGTATAATATTGCTTTTAGGTTAAGGAGAAATAAAGCAGTGTATCTGTGTTTGGGGTTTTACCCCATTTGTCCGCCACGACATGTTAAAACTGAAGCGACGGACGAAATTTCAACGTTCGCAGCCCAACATGGGGACACAGAGCAGGTCTGTGTTCAGGCGCCGTCTCGGTCCCCGAACCCAACACGCACAGGATTGTGCGTGTTTTTATCTGATAAACCTGAGATGCTGCGCAAATAAAGGCGTCTTGGCGCGTTAGGAAGCGTGCGGTTCTACGTGGGGACTTTGCTGACCGCGCTGTCACAAGCAATAAGCGGCGAGTGCGCAGGATTTCCTCCGAAGGAACAGTGGAGAATAACTGGCTCAGTGAGAAGCAAATGGAGCAGCAGCCTGCCATGAAACAGAGCCAAAGTCTACGGTGAGACAAAAGTATATTTTTACATCCAAATCCAGATTCGTTTTCCAGAACATTCGCTCTTTGGCGGTCGCGTGGGAGATTTTCGGTCTGATTTTGAGTTTTGAACGAACAGAAGGAGAGAGGGAGGGCGAATGTGAGCAGGATAGACATTAACGGGGGAAACGAAGGATTGGATCGTACTGTTACCTGAGGCGTAGGGAAGGAAGCAGCCGGGGTTGTACTCGAGTTTCTTCATGAAACGGATTTGGCCGTTGTCCCGGAGGCAGAACAGGTTCCTTTCTCCAAGTATGAATATTGAGGACGCTGAGGGAGAGACCGAGGGGACGTAGATATCCAGAGCCTGCTCTCCTAACACTAATGTCCATTCAGCCTGAAACACACACACAAACACACACACACACATACGGGTTGAAGTACACAAATACCATGTGCTAGTTCCAGTCAAGAACAATATTTATTTTTTTAATGTGGATAATAAACACCAGTATAATTATAACAGTTTGTACTCAAATCCCACTGTTTCCTTCATTAAATCCCTGTGTAGTCTCCTCACTGGTAACCTTGTAAGCATTTTTATGCGTTCAGTACATTTAAGTTTATATAATACATCTCTCTTATCTAACATTAATTTCATTTCATTTATTGTTTCCAATAGAATTTTGTGCAAACAGTGTGGGAGAGAATCACAAACAACTGGAAAAGTCCGGTGTCCGAATACCTTTGCCCATAGAGTGAATGATCGTCCTATCAGAAGCATGTGTTTTCACATATTGAGCAATTGAGCAGGATCAATCAACAATCGGGATTCGATGAATCGCTTCGTCCTAGAAAAAAAGGCGTATTTTTTTTTTTTTGTATTCCAAAATAAATCGTTCTTAGATTTGGTTCTTAGCGCGTCGGTTCTGAACCGTTAATTTACGCTGAATTTCCATTTGCTTTGTATTTTTTTTTTTTAGATTCGCTTAAAAATTCAACACCTCTGCAGCTCTTCTCTCCTGAACTCATATTTCAAAACGTCCCAGACTGACCGTCAGCCTCTTCCCAGAGTTCTTGCTTTGCTGCTCCGAGTTCTGTCTGCTGTCTGCATCCGTGGCGACCGCTAGTGCCTCGTACCTGCATCCAAAACAGAGCGAAACGTCATGAGAACCTGCATCCTCATGCAAGGAAATGTAAAGAGTCACTGTCACTTTTATTACGAAGAACTTAAAGAAACCGTTTCGTTCACGTACTCATGAGATACCACTAATAGAGGAAACTGCTGCAGCCAACGTTTTGTAAAACTGCCTGGTCTTCAGCAGCCAAGGATAAGAACCGGTGAAGGGGGTCGATTAATCCGACTCGTGCACAGGAAGTGTGTGTGTGCACACGCGACTCTGCCAGAGGATGCTCACCTACACACGTTACCGGGAGGGTTACGTGAAGCACGTGAAGAGAGTGGGTGGCTGAAAAAGAGATTCGGCCCGCCAAAATCATCTCAGCACGAGTCTGACTTATTTATTCTGTTTCAGGTGCTGCATTATCCTGTTTTTATGGTAATGAACTCCAACGTCATCTTGTTTGGAGGAGAAGAGAAGAGAAGAGAAGAGAAGAGAAGAGAAGAGAAGAGAAGAGAAGAGAAGAGAAGAGAAGAGAAGAGAAGAGAAGAGTCTATATAGAGAGCCACATATGGCAGGAAACTCAGGTGTCCTGATACTTTTGTCCAAATAATGTACATACCGCATGCATAAAATCATGTTTACTCCTTAAACAGATTAAATTAATAAGTTCCTAAATACATGAGCAATAAAACATGTCACTTGTCAATAATGATACAACAAACCCTGGCACATAGAGGGTTAAGGGCCTTGCTTAAGGGCCCAAAAGCGGTAGCTTGGAGATACTCGGGCCTTAAACCTCTGACCTTCCGATCAGCAACCCTGAGACTTAACTATCAAGCTACAGCGCCACCTCCAGGTAAATGGGTGGTAAATGGGTATCAATAATTTTAACGATACAAATGCAAATACAAAGAAAAAATATATTTGTCGTAATGTGAACGATAAGGTAAAGTATGTAATTTGATTCACTGTTAATTTATACATCCATTTTAAACCTATTTACTATAAGAGTGCCAATAATTATGGATGAGTTAAATTGGAGTTCATTCTAAACTGCAAATTGATAGAAAGTAATAACAGCTAATGTGCTTTCACACACAGCAGATTAAACAGGTTTAAGTGCTGAAATACTCTGTGTTTGTGTGTGTGTGTGTGTGTGTGTGTGTGTGTGTGTGTATACACTATTCACTCATCATCCAACGCACAAAAAAGTCTCGCCAGAGGAAACAACAAAAGTCATTTCTATGAAAAAGATCCCGCTCAGACTTGGAGCAAAAAGCACATACATCAAACTGCTTCCTCGGAATCCTCGTGGCACGCAGGAAAAACGACCGTACCGGCTGAATAAACGAAAACCTGGGCGGCCTGAAACACACACCGTCACACAGCAAGAGTCCGATGGAGGGCATTTACCGCCTTTACTGCTACTGCCATTGAGACTTGTTTTTAAAAAATTCTAATAAAATTCTTGACGATTCTCGTTTCGCAAGTCAGCATTCATTCGGAACGGATCTCCACCTTCAGTACAAACCTTAAACCTTCCAAAAACCGTTCCCCTTCATCCTTTACAGCCTGGTCGACTCGAAGATAAATACCTATAATTCTATCGTTTCAGGAAAAAGTGTCTGAATGCATTTCCTGCATTCTTAAACCTCAAAATACTTCTAATGTATGGAACGATGAATGGCGCCGAGTGGAAATTTCATTAGGGTGTGAGAAACGGTCTTCGCTCTCGCCGCTAACTGGACTCAGCTGTGGAAACAGCAACAGGGGGACATGACGGCCGCTCGACCAGCTGCCCTGTCCAATGACTGCTATTTTTTACCGTTTCTACCCACAATTCCCCCGTTCCTATTCTCCCACATGTCGAAATACGGAGGATGTGGTCAGTAGGATGGCAAATGAGAATATGAATGGACTTCTTTGCTTTTATAAAAAAAATTATAAATAAAAAAAATTTAAAAAAAAAAAATATATATATATACAGTGAGGAAAATAAGTATTTGAACACCCTGCTATTTTGCAAGTTCTCCCACTTAGAAATCATGGAGGGGTCTGAAATTGTCATGGTAGGTGCATGTCCACTGTGAGAGACATAATCTAAAAAAGAAAAAATCCAGAAATCACAATGTATGATTTTAAAACTATTTATTTGTATGATACAGCTGCAAATAAGTATTTGAACACCTGTCTATCAGCTAGAATTCTGACCCTCAAAGACCTGTTAGTCTGCCTTTAAAATGTCCACCTCCACTACATTTATTATCCTAAATTAGATGCACCTGTTTGAGGTCATTAGCTGCATAAAGACACCTGTCCACCCCATACAATCAGTAAGAATCCAACTACTTACATGGCCAAGACCAAAGAGCTGTCCAAAGACACTAGAGACAAAATTGTACACCTCCACAAGGCTGGAAAGGGCTACGGGGAAATTGTCAAGCAGCTCGGTGAAAAAAGGTCCACTGTTGGAGCAATCATTAGAAAATGGAAGAAGCTAAACATGACTGTCAATCTCCCTCGGACTGGGGCTTCATGCAAGATCTTACCTCGTGGGGTCTCAATGATCCTAAGGAAGGTGAGAAATCAGCCCAGAACTACACGGGAGGAGCTGGTCAATGACCTGAAAAGAGCTGGGACCACCGTTTCCAAGGTTACTGTTGGTAATACACTAAGACGTCATGGTTTGAAATCATGCATGGCACAGAAGGTTCCCCTGCTTAAACCAACACATGTCCAGGCATGTCTTAAGTTTGCCAATGACCATTTGGATGATCCAGAGGAGTCATGGGAGAAAGTCATGTGGTCAGATGAGACCAAAATAGAACTTTTGGGTCATAGTTCCACTAAACGTGTTTGGAGGAAGAAGAATGATGAGTACCATCCCAAGAACACAATCCCTACTGTGAAGCATAGGGGTGGTAGCATCATGCTTTGGGGGTGTTTTTCTGCACATGGGACAGGGCGACTGCACTGTATTAAGGAGAGGATGACCGGGGCCACGTATTGCGAGATTTTGGGGAACAACCTCCTTCCCTCAGTTAGAGCATTGAAGATGGGTCGAGGCTGGGTCTTCCAACATGACAATGACCCGAAGCACACAGCCAGGATAACCAAGGAGTGGCTCTGTAAGAAGTATATCAAGGTTCTGGCATGGCCTAGCCAGTCTCCAGACCTAAACCCAATAGAGAATCTTTGGAGGGAGCTCAAACTCTGTGTTTTTCAGCGACAGGCCAGAAACCTGACTGATCTAGAGAAGATCTGTGTGGAGGCGTGGGCCAAAATCCCTCCTGCAGTGTGTGCAAACCTGGTGAAAAACTACAGGAAACGTTTGACCTCTGTAACTGCAAACAAAGGCTACTGTACCAAATATTAACATTGACTTTCTCAGGTGTTCAAATACTTATTTGCAGCTGTATCATACAAATAAATAGTTACAAAATCATATATTGTGATTTCTGAATTTTTTTTTTAGATTATGTCTCTCACAGTGGACATGCACCTACGATGACAATTTCAGACCCCTCCATGATTTCTAAGTGGGAGAACTTGCAAAATAGCAGCGTGTTCAAATACTTATTTTTCTCACTATATATATATATATATATATATATATATATATATATATATATATATATATATATATATATATATATATATATATATAGATCATATAGATCATATATTTAGAGAGAGAGAGAGAGAGAGAGAGAGAGAGAGAGAGAGAGAGAGGTAAAGGTGAATTATTACCCACTCCCCCTTTCTGTCAGACATGCCAATCAAAATGACAAAACGGTACTACGAGAGATTGAACTGCATTCAAAACAACGGCGGTAGTCCGTAAAAGTGACATTTTTGCCCCGAGTGACTTATTGCTAATTGCAGGGACAGTTCCCCCGGGGCAGGTTTGGGGTAAGTGCATTGCTAATGGCACTGGGAGAAAACGGTAAGAATTGAACCCTTGACCTTTTGAACCATGGCCAAGTTCTCAAACCTGTCTTGTTAAAAAAAAAAAAAAAAAAAAAAAAAAAAAAAAAAAAGACCACAATTAGGTGAAAGGATTATGTGAACAATTTGACAAGTTTCAGTAGCTGGGCCACATAAAAAAATATTTATAAAAGTTTAAAAATATTTTTATGTTGTATTTATGAGATGTTAAGAAATAAAACTATTATTAATACATTCTTATTATATTATATGAATTATAGTATTAATATTTATATAATAATTATATAATTCAGCATAACAATATACACTTAAATTTTAATTTTATTTATGGAATATTTTATAATTCCCAGCTAATTAAAAAATTATAATTATTATTATTATAATAATGAACTTTTTTATTGCAATATGCTTCACAACCAGCAGAGGGCGAAAAGTGGACTAAGCAAATGTTAGCTATCACAACAGAAAATTAAACGCATTTGCGATGCCCAGTTCAATGCTTCGGTTAACCAGAAACCTAAGTGATTATTCGCAAAAAGATTCTTAATAACGTTTGGATAAATTAGCTTGTTGCAAGCATTTTAGCTAGATTTGTGTAGCTCTATCTGTTCACCCCATATTAATGCAAATGCGATTCCAACACATTATATTTCTTCTGAACAATTTTCAGAACTCTTAACACCGCTGCTTCTTATTTGGGCACTATGTATTTTTGCGTACTTTTGCACATCTACTATAAGATGTACTTTCTCCTTGTACACCTCCGTCTTCCATGTTTCTATAAAAAAGTACCTCATGCTAATATATGTCATATTTATACATTTTCCTCCCCTTCTTTCCTCTTTTCTTTACTGTTTAATATTGTTTATTGTCTAATATTTGCTGTAGTCTGCCTGTAGCCTCACTTAAGCATTTCAAAGTGCAAATTGTACATATGACAAATGAAACATTGAGACTGGAAACTGATTTGACCTGTAACACTCGACCTGGCGGGCCGAGGAGACGGTGATGAAGGCGTCAGTTCGGGTGCAGTATCTCAGCGGCCCTGGGAGTAAAAATCCAGGCAGGAAGCGTCCGAACGAGTAGCTCTCCTGCTCGAAGAACATCAGCATCCCGTCCATCGACTGGATGCAAATGAAGTGATGTCCTGTGCAAAAAAAAAAAAAAACAGTCAAATCAAACAGTCTGCTGAGAGACACAACAAGCAACGAAACCCACGACTATTCAGACAAACTATGAGGACACAAAGTAGCGTGAGAGCAGTGTTCTTGGGTTCCGGCCCGACTTCGCGACATGCTCAGGGCGTGAGCGTTTCCACGTGGACGTGCTGCCGCGTCATCTTTATCGTCCTACGTTCCGACTTAAGAGTTAGCATGGACTGAGTGGTGCGTTTGGATTCACATTTTCTTTTTTACGACACAGAAAACGGCTCGCAAGGTGCTGTAAAATCTACAGACGCTACTAATTAGGTCTCACTGCACCATTAAAACAGACTGCACGCTCGTCAGCGAGGAGTCGAACGCGAACCGCCAACAAAGCCGTTCGTCCTCCTGAGCATATGGAAACCTAATGTGAGCATGTCCGGTGTGTGAGAGCAAGTAAGTGCGAGTGAGTGAGTGTTAATGAGTTTTGAATGGTTCAGTGCAAAATAATGAGTGCTTGTATTGTAATTAGTGGAATAGGCATGCTTTTGGTCAGGACCGGGCCACTACACACCCCACACACACACACGCACACACACACACACACACACACAGAGTACATTCCTTTTAGAACTACTGTCTCCTTCCCTGATTCTGGACCACCTCGGACTCTGGGGGAGGTCATTAATATCGCCATATATATGATTAATTGGGCCATTCCGTTTTTCCACTAGAGGTTCTGTACTGTAATTCAGCTCGCTGCTAACTTTAGCTATTCTCATTCACAAGCGAAAACTGTAACCACATTCCACTATTTTCCCCAAAAGTACTACCTTTTCTCTTTTTTGAGGCGCTGTAGATAAATGAAGTTGCAAAGACAGACTCTGTTGCCACCGTGTGGTTCATCAGGATATTGCATAGCAGGGTTTCTGCAGGCTTCACCGAGTCAAATTTAGGACTTTTTAAGACCTTTAGGAATGAAAATTAAGACTTATATTACACAATCAAATATACGCACACAAATACGCTGTTAGAAACTGGCCCTAACCGAGGCCTAAATTAATTTTTTTCAAGCCGAGAACCCCAACTTGCACTTCCACATCCCTGAAAAATAAAATCCGCTTTACTTCTGTGGTACAATCAGAGAGATGATCGATCGATCGTCGATAGATATCTATCTATCTATCTATCTATCTATCTATCTATCTATCTATCTATCTATCTATCTATCTATCTATCTATTCAGGCAACAACATCGAATTTTTAACTTTTTAAGACCCAGCGCAAATCCTGTACAA
The DNA here is from genome assembly GCF_946808225.1 of Silurus aristotelis. Lineage (NCBI taxonomy): Eukaryota > Metazoa > Chordata > Actinopteri > Siluriformes > Siluridae > Silurus > Silurus aristotelis. The sequence goes on along the minus strand of NC_139595.1, from coordinate 17,051,441 downwards.
GCCTAAAGCATTAAGATTGCTCTATTTACAGAAGCGTTATTCTAATCCGTTCTTTATCCACACTGAGGACGAAGAAGGAGTCAGCAGTAAATAAGATTCCCCCTGACATACTGTGACACATGTTCCTTTTGTTTACATGCAACAAACTTGGACACACAAATTGGAAAGTGAATGGTTGTAAGAACGTTGTTTTAAAGACGGTTTGGGTTGAAGACTTATTTCAGAAAGTGAAAGGAATCCTGAACCAACATGGCAACCATTCCATACTTTCATGAGTACCATACTGGACTCATTAAAACCGAGTTCACCATACAACAAGACGATGAACCGAAGCGTACGTTTAAGTTCTGTAAGCTTTATTTAGAGTGCAAACTTAGTCGTCTGGAGTGTTATCTATCATGGAATGGCCTGTCGGGTCACCGCACCAAATCCTATTGAACTGCTCTGGTATGAACTGGATCACAAGGTCAGGAAGAAATCTCCAATTAGTGAAAATGGTTCTTGAAAAACTGTTTCCTCAATCTATGACATGAAGAGAATAGACTATTGGATAATAGTTAAATACATATTCATGAAATAAATAAATAATTAAAACGTAATCAGTGATTTTCATTACGTTGATTAAAGCTCCCCTGACAGCAGATAAAGCTAACCACTGGTTGATATAATTGATGTGTTTCTAGAATACTTTTTCACTGTTCCTTTAAAAGAAAAACCCCGGTGAACCCTGGGAACGAAAGCATGCCTGGATGCATTCATTCTCCAGCTGAACGCTCACCCGTGACCCCTCCAAAAGCTCCGTAGGTCATGTTGCAGGCCGTCCTCTGCAGGTTGTGCTCGTAAACAAGTCGGAGTTGGTACTGATCCCCGTGTTCCACGTTTCCAGCAGTACCTGAAAAACAGCATTGAGAAAGAACACCATATTACTGCGATATTACTCCATAAAAATACAGAGCTTATGTTTTAATAGCACAGTGTTTTTAAATTCTCAAATCTTATTGGTCAGATGGTGTTCCGTGATCTACCACAGGTTTACGCGATACATTTTCGAATCGTTTCGAAACTATTTAGAGGAACTGTTGGTATATTGCCACAAAGTCTAGAACAAATAATAAATGTTTTCGAAATTGTGTTATTATATAAAACAAAACTTGACAGAGATTCTTTCAGTAAATTGTCCCATTGCAGCCCAAAGATAGAAGAAAAAAACAGAAGAAACTATTTAGAGCTGCTGTAACGCAGGTGAAATGGAAACTTCTTTGTCTCGATGATGTTTTACAACATTAAATGTAACCATAAATAAATTAAAAAAAAACGTAATTGGCATTTTTTGATAAATAAATGACTGTTGTATAAGAGGAATATAAAATTTTAAGGTGTCGCTATAGAAAAATTCTATATATTTTATTATTTTCCCGTAACCGCCTAAAAAATATTTTATAGGTTATTACAGGAAAATAATAAAATATATAGAACTTAGTAGTCAAATGATGCATCGGTTTTGCTGATTAATCAGCACCACTAGTAGATTGCTGGCTATCAGCAAAAATCCATACCAATAGTTTTTCCGGTTTCCGGTCCATTGTCATTATGAGAGCGGCCTCTAGGGGCGAATAATAATAATAATAATCTTTATTTTATAGAGCGTTTTAAAAGTTACATCTCAAAGCACTTTCCAAGGATAAAAAAAAAAAATACAAATAAAATTATAATAATAAATAGTAATAATAACAAAAGTAATAATAAAATAAGTCAATAAATATCGTAAAATACTACAAAACAAAAGATCACATAAAAGCTATCCTGGAAAAGTAAGTTGGTTTAAATGCAGATTTAAATTCTATATTTATTATATTCAAAATTTATTAATAGTATGATATATATTTTTTATTTAATTTATTCATATTTATTTCATTTAGCAAATTTTTATGTGTGCAGTAGTTGTTGTTTTTTTGTTCGATGTTATAAAGCTCAATACTATTTTAAATGGAGTGTTATGATTTTTTAATCCAATATCAATTTAGAACCGATTAAACAGTTGATTAATCGGTAATCGGCAAGTATGATCCAACCTAGTTATCGGTTTCAGTAAAATCCATTATTGATCGAACTTTAGTGTCCTTCATGTCAGATTTCTAAACTTGAGGCTTAACATACAGAACACTGCCTCTTCACAGGACAGTAAACTAACCTGAAACAGCATAGATGGACAGTTTTCTGGGATGCAACACTGCTAAGTGAAGAAGCTCTGAGCACCTGGGAACACAGGAAAAGAGATCAATGGTCAATCGTTCAGTCTACATTTTTTCCTAACATCAAGTCTGCAAAATTAGAGGATTAAAAGTTCCCGGCAGTATAAATGCTGAAAACGCTCCACACGCCGATGTTCCAAAATCTGCAAGAAACCTTCCCCAGTGCAAAAGAACTGAAACAAAATCTTCTCTGGTGTGTTCGATTTGAGGTTTCGCCTGACAAGCTGTCAGGTCTTTCAACCACTAGACACTGTTTGGGGGAAAAAAGTGAAATGGGACTTATAATGTGGGCCCAAACCACAGCGGTAACTCTGTGCCAAAATATATACAAATACTTTCACTAGACTTTACCTCCTCTACGTAGCGAAACCAATGATTAGAGATCAAATCAGGTAATAGGTTTTAAAAGAGAGTCTTGAAGCCCAAAACATCCACATGTCTGAGAGAAACCCAACACTTAAAGACCTACAGAGAAGAATAAAGAGACTTTCGAAGTTAGGAGACGCCTATCGATTTTGTTTTTATTGAGAGAAACATGCATGTTCCTTTTGTTTCAATGCAACGAGGTTACTTTACTTTTTACTTTGACTAAACAAATATATAAAATGTTCAGATGGTCCACTTTATTTTCATTTAAGAAATCTCTCTCGGCATCTGGACTGAAACATTTATCTGTACATTCCACTTCATCCCAGAGCAGTTCAATGGGATTTGGTGCGGTGACCCGAGAGCCCATTCCATTAGAAATAACACACTAGACAACTGTTTACTCTCTGAATAAAAAACTTTCTTTCGGCTTCTCCCATTAGGGGTCACCACAGCGGATCATCCTTCCTAACATAACCCACCCCATTTATCCGGGCTTGGGACCGGCACTAAGGCTTGTGCAACCTTAATGGCTGGGGTTGGTTCCCTGATCGAACCTGGGCCGCAGCGGTGAGAGCGGCGCATCCTAACCACTAGACCACCAGGAAACTTAACACCTTACTCTCTGAATAACAATTACAGAGTTTTTGGACGTGAGCTTCAGGTTTTCATCGTCTTGTTGTATGGTTATGTCTGTTCCAATAAATCCAGACGGAACTGCACAATGTTGTAGTATAGAATGGGAGCCATGTTGGTTTAGGATTCCTTCCGCTTTCCAGAATGAGTCTCCAACCTTCCCTGCTCCAAAACAACCCCAATCCATTAAGCCTCCACCCTCATGTGTGACGATGCTTGTGAGAGGGTCTGATCTTCTTTCCTGTTCTCCATTTTAAATGTTAGAGCCAAAAATGTCAAAATTTGGACTTAACTATCCACAGAAATGACTTCCAGTTATTCATCATCCAATTCTTTTGTCTTTTTGCCTGTTATAAATTTGCCGTACTAGAAAACTATCAACCTGGAAATCAATATTATAATAATAATAAAAAGTCTATATTGTATTATACATTATACAAATGTACAAACCTGTGAAATCCCATTCATTTGGTTTATGAATAAAACAGCCTCATTGTGCATGTGGATCCTTTATAACGCAATAAACGTTCCAAAGCACAGCATGAATGCAAAATTAGTCGTATGTTCTGTACAGAGCGTGAATGAAAACGTTCTGTGTATTTAAATGCCTTTAGTGCGAGACGTGTGAAAACATCAATTTGAGAACCTTTCTGAGGAAAAATACAGCTGACAGATAACCATTTTCAGTCTTGTATCATCTCGAAACCTGGTAACTACATGCGCTTCTCTGGTGGCCGAGTTTATTAGATCACTCATCACACCAGTCCGATCAAATGATGACTTACGAGACAAACTTGCCCACTTCCACCTGGATGATGGGATCTCGCAGTTGGACCTCCAGCAGCTGGGCGTCCGCTCCACTCTGCTCGCCCGGCCGGGTGGTGTGGGGGCCAAATATCCGCAGCATTCCCATGTAGCTGCCCACCACCACCTTATCTGTAGAAACATCCATAGAACAAAGGTTTACATTTCTATATATGACATTTGGCAGACGGCCTTTTCCAGAGCGATATTTCTTTCTTTCATACAACTGAGCTTGGACAACTGAGAACTGGACATCACTGGAAGACGGGAAGATTAGGAAGACCTTTGATGAGCTCAACCCCCGAAAACTTCGAACCCATTCAGCAACTTGTGCATGATGATGGTCGGAGAACGATCCACATGACCTCACTTCGGCACCCTCGCCAGATCCGGCTCAAATTTTTTTTCACTATTTTGAAGCTGATATTGTGTAAACAAAAATAAATAAAGTACCTTCTTGTTAACAGGGCTAACTTTTTGATACCCCCTTGCAAGCATCTTTAATGGATCTTGTCATTGGCTATGCATCAAGATGCAACTCGCATCCCTACTCATTACTGTGTCATTAAGGTCATCAAAGTTGCACTATTATTGACCAACTTCTTGAAAACCTGAAAGCTTTTATTTCATGTAAAAAAAAATTATTAAATGTTTCCTTTGACGTGAATCGATCAGACATGTTGATTCTGGACGGCGGCTCACCGTATCCACTTCCGCTGTTGTCCACATCTCCGACACAAAGGCAGCCTTGGTCAAACTCCTCCCCCTTGCCCAGCACGGCCGACCACCACTCCCGGGCCTTAAACAGAGACATCCCACTGCTGTGGGAAAGGACAAGAAAAAACAGTTTGGATTGTACACATTGTGTATATGCATCCCCCCCTAAACATTCCACATCTGGAATAGAAGATCCAATCCGGTCTTTTTCTATCACAGCAGCTCTGACAGTCACATCACAAGTTTAAAGTTATCATTTACTGATTTTAAGAATATTAAACATATAAATGTATAAATAAATAGATTAAAATAAACTGTCAAATTGTATTGTATGGTTGGAAAAGCAGGGTGGCATAAAAAACAACCCTACAATATCCTTGTATTGTGAAATAATAATCTGGAAGGTAGCAGCAAATCGGCTTCACGTCAGGTTTTCCCCGATTGATTGATTGTTTGTTTTCCTTGAACTGCTAAACCCCAAAATATTTCACTCCAGACTCATCACTGGGGTCAATAACAAACACATCACATGGTGAAGGATTTCACATTAGGAGCTGGGCGGCTTTTCTAATTGCTGACAAGCGAGCAGGTGAAAGTGATGGTTAATCCAAGACAAGGAGAGAGAGAGAGAGAGAGAGAGAGAGAGAGAGAGAGAGAGAGAGAGAGAGAGAGAGAGAGAGAGAGAGAGAGAGAGAGAGAGAGAGAGAGAGAGAGAGAAGAAGAGATATAGACACAGAGAGGGACACAGAGAGGGACACAGAGAGGGACACAGAGAGGGACACAGAGAGGGAGAGATAGAGAGAGAGAAGAAGAGATATAGACAGAGAGAGAGACACAGAGAGTCCCTTATTTCACCTCATAAATATTTGCGATATGCAAATTATCGCCGCCCCACTCGCCTGTCTTATTTGCATATTTTTACCCAGAACAGTACCCAGAACACATTTTAATCACACTTTAAAACTTGAATAATAAACAAACACTAATTACAGTAATGTTGTACGCTTAAACACTTTCACTTTAATACAATTCTATACATTTAGAAACTGTACAGTTTTGTCCACTGTAATTTGATTGCTGTTTGTTTTGCATATTCTAATGAGCGGATCTGATGCCACTGAGCCCAAACGTGTTCTAAAACCACACTGAAGATGTAAAACGTGTTCCTTTTGTATTTAACCTCACACACACACACACACACACACACACACACACACACACACACACACACACACACACACACACACACACACACACACACACACACACGCCTGCATCGTAATCCGATTAAATACTTACATAAACCTACAGTTATCCTGGAGTGTGTATGTGTATAGGAGTAAAAAACCGGGTCCAATCCCAAATGCCTCTACATTCCCTAGATAATGACCTCCATCCGGGCAGTTAATAACCGCTGTCGCGTCCTAAAAAGTGCACCAAATAATCCACTATGGATCTAATTGGTATTCAACCAAGCCGGAGCGCCGCTATACAGCTGATTGAGCTCCGTGTTCAGCGTAAAGCGGGATTTTATTCCTCCCTACGGATCTGTACAGAATGTTTGCTGCTCTTACCTTCCACCGGGACCCCTCACGTTACCACCGCCGCCGCTTCACGTTACCGCTGCCCTACGTTACCGCTGCCCTGCGTGCGCTCCCGTCGCGGTTGCCATGGCACTGCCACCAACGTTAACAGCCCATCGTCAAACAGGAAACGGCGACGCTGCCATCACTGACTGGCAAAATAAAAGTGCACTCACTACCCCCGAAAAGCTCTGTTTCTGGTTCTCAATAATATAGGTTGCATGTTGGGCTGAAAATAAATGTGATTTGCCCATATTTATACTAAATAAAAAATAGGAATACAGATGAACCACACATAATTTATGTAATAACACTATATACGATGTAACAAAATTCCCGGATGTTGGAACAACACACCCGAGTCTCATCTATTTTCTTCATTTCAAAATAATGGTCTCGATTTAGTTATATTGTATTGTATTGTCAAAGTGGAGGTTGGACTTCATCAAGGATCGGCTCTGAGCCCTTTCCTGTTTGCAGTGTTGATGGACAGGTAGACAGATGAGGTCAGACAGGAGTCTCCGTGGACTATAAAGTTTGCGGATGATATTGTGATTTGTGGTGAGAGCAGGTGGAGAAGAGCCTGGAGAGGTGGATGTACATGCTGGAGAGAAGGAGAATGAAAGTCAGTAGGAGTAAGACAAAGTACATGTGTGTGAATGAGAGGGAGGGCAGTGGAGTGGTGCGGTTGCAGGGAGAAGAGGTGGAGAAGGTGGAGGAGTTCAGGTACCTGGGGTCAACAGTGCAGAGTAATGAAGAGTGTGTTAGAGAAGTGAAGAAAAGAGTGCAGGCAGGGTGGAGTGGATGGAGAAGAGTGATAGCAGGGTAGATTTGTGATAGAAGAGTATCTGTGAGAGTAAAAGGGAAAGTTTATAGGACTGTGGTGAGACCTGAGATGTTGTATGGATTAGAGACAGTGGCATTGAGTAAAAAACAAAAGGTGGAGCTGAAGGTAGCAGAGCTGAAGATGTTGAGGTTTTCATTGGGAGCGATGAGGATGGACAGGATTAGAAATGAGTTTATTAGAGGGACGGCGCATGAAACACTATGTTTCCATGCACTGTATATAAATCTAAATATTTTGGAGCATCATGTTGGAAACATTTATAAAGTTTTTATAAATGTGTCTATAAGCAGTGACTTTTTATTCTGTTCAATCAGACGGGTTTTGCTGCAGTAAAGCTCATTCCACACATACCACAAACTTTTCCATAAACAAAAACAAAAGACTAGACCCATTACAGAAAACAGGTCTTTATTGCTCCATCAGGCACATTTACACACACACACACACACACACAGACACACACACAAACAAAATCTTTCTTTTTTTTTCTTTTAAATACTGGTCTTGACACAAATTAAAACCTACACAGATCCACACGAAAGCTGAAACCCTAATATTCTTTTCTTTCTTTCTTAGTTATTTTTTTTGTTTGTTTTTTTTTTTTTTTTTACAAATACACTGGTCTTAATATACAATATTTCCTTCTATCTCTATACAGAAGAAGCAATGTGACCTTTTTGGACTCTAAGCTCTAAGCTGCTTCGGATAAACTTCATAAGTGCTTATAAAGACCGAGCACGCATCGTGGTGCGATCACAGCATGGTGGCGTGTTAAAAAAAAAAAAAAAACGAACAAAAAACACACACAGTTTACACACAATTCGAGCGCACGCCGTGAAGGATCTGCCTCGAGGGGGCGGAGCCTCTTTACAATACAGAACGAATTAAACAGTTAAATTGTTTTTCTGTCTAAAATAAAAACATACTATACACAAACAGTACAATGTGAACACACACAGTTGTGAACTGACAAATATTTGCTATCCCACAATCCATTGTCCTTTTTTTTCTAATCTTTTCCTGTCAATGCATTTCAGCCAGTGGATATGTAGCCTCTATGTACTGCCCCCTAGAGGAGAATCATGCACGCAAGTCACCAAAAGACACTGCAAATCCACAGGCCCTGGTAATCAAACTGCTCGTAACAGCATGGCATCATGACAAAAAATAAAAAATACACCAGACGTGCCATGTGACCTGACGCATTTTAACAACAAGCTAGTGGTGATATGATCATGTGATCGCACGATGGCAAAAAAACAAGCCGAGCTCTAATATATATCGCTTCTATCGCCTAAAAATATACTTTAATGAAATAAAATAAGTCATAAAAATACAAGCTTCTGGAGTTCTGTAAAAGCATAAAATGGCATAAAAAGCAGGAAGATGGAGGAGGTCAATCGTCGTCGCTGTCGCTGCCGGATTCGCTCAGCTGCAGATCGTTTCCTGAAGAGAGAACAAACACCGATACATCCTTTAGTTTATAAATATGTGTGTGTAAAAAAAAATATATATAAACATTTTTATAGTTATAAGAATTTCTATGGATTTTTTTTCTGGCTGCCGTTTGTCTATATTACGCCAAAGAATATAAAAATATAAAAAAGAATCAATGTTGTACTGTACATTAATGTCTAGAGGTCGTCTAGAGGTCGACTGATTGTGATTGCTGGAACTATCGATACCGATATCCATACCGTTTTTCCGGGTTTCGTCCGTTGCTGGAGTGGCTGAGAAGGTCCGCTGTCAATATAAGAGCGGCCCCTAGTGGCGAATCACTGACACCACGTGCTGTTTGTTTTTACGCGCGAGATGGCGCGCTGCACGGGGAGTGCTATATTATTTTTCATTCATTCATTCATTCATTTTCTCCCGCTTATCCGTAATTCGGGTCGCGGGGGCAGCAGTCTAAGCAGGCCCCCGCCTTCGACTGCTTCCCAATCCTCACAGCACCGTCCTTTACGGTCCCTCCTGCAGGTGGTGAGCCCACGGGAACTATATTATTTTTATTCATTTTAATTAATAATATTTATAAATGATCACAAATTTCTTTATAATTACATTTCTAATTGTAATTTTGTAATAAAGTTCAGTACTATTTACACGGAGCGTTGGTTTGTTTTTTAAAAGGTATTCGTTTTATCGGTTGATAAATCGGTTATCGGCTTCACACTACAAATGATGCAGTCCGGTTCAAATGTATGCAGACCTGGTTTACACGGTATAAACACTATATGGACAAATGTTTGTGGTCATCTGAGCATGAGATCGCTATGTACTTTTTAAACATCCCATTCCACATTTAGTCCCAATTTACTGTTATAGTAACCTTCACTCTTCTGGGAAGATGTTCCACTAGATTTTGGAGTGTCCTTGTGGAGATTTGTGCTCAGTCGGGTAGTGATGTGGGATGAGGAGGTGCAGTCAGCATTCCAATTCATCCTGAAGGTGTTCTATAGGGTTTAGAGTTCTATAGCAGCCCAATCAAGATCTTCCAAAAACAGGTGTCCCAATTCTTTTGTCCATTTAGGATTTATAAATAATAATAAGCAATGAGACTCTATGCATGTGTGTGTGTGTGTGTGTGTGTGTGTGTGTGTCTCACTGAGCGTGTTCATGAGCTGGTTGCTGCCCTGTGATTTGTCTGTGCCGTTGCTCAGCTCTCGGCTGGGAGACGGGTGAAGGTTTGCACTCTCCTGCTCTCCGTCGCTGCTCAAGCTGTCGTCGTCTCCGCTGCCTGAACAACTGGCCGAGTCGGAGGAGCTGCTGCCGCTGCTGCTCATCTGCTCAATGATCTCCACCTCCGCCCGCAACTCTGAATGAGAGAGAGAGAGAGAGAGAGAGAGAGAGAGAGAGAGAGAGAGAGAGAGAGAGAGAGAGAGAGAGAGAGAGAGAGAAATGGCAGGAAGAATGTGAGAGATAGCAAAACAGAAAGAAAAGAAGAGGGGGGGGAAAGAAAGCAGCAATTAGAGAAAGAAATAAAGACAAAGAGAAAGAGAAAAATAGTAGGAGGAAGAAAAAGAGCAATTGAGAGAAAGAAAGGAGAATGAAAAAATAAGACACAAAGATGAGGAAAGAGAAAAAGAGAAGTGGGATGGAGAAGAAAGAAAGAAAGAATGGAAAGAACAAAAACGAAAAACAAATCGAAAGAAAGAAAGAAAGAAAGAAAGAAAGAAAGAAAGAAAGAAAGAAAGAAAGAAAGAAAGAAAGAAAGAAAGAAAGACAATGAACGAACAAAAGACAAAATTAAGGACAGTAAAAACAAATGACAAAGAATGCAAGAAACAAACAGAAAAAAAAGACAGAATGAATGAACGAAAGGAGGAAAAGGGACCAGGAGCCAGATGGAGTGAATGGAGTCTCACCTCTCTTGATGTCGTCCAGCTGGGGTTCAGGAGACGGGTTGTCTTTACTGGGGGACGTCTTCACGCCGCTACTGGGTTTAGTGGGAGTGCGGAACTGGGAGGAAGGCTGACTGGCTCTCACTGACTGCTGCTCGATCCGAGCCTGGATCTTACTGCTGCCCTCGGCTCTGATACAACAACAAGCAAACATGTCAAACGAACACGAACAAACAGTGAAGTCAAAGTGCACTGAAGTTCCTTCACCTGCTCCGAAGCCTCACCTGGTCTTCTTGACCTGAATGCTGCTGCTGAGCTTCTCCAGCACAAAGTCTCCGGTGTCGTGGTTGATGATCAGGACGCAGTCTTTCTGATATGGACGCTTGTTGCCCTTGAAGACCGTCATGGGAGGTGTTGAACCCTGAGGGACAACAAACGTTCCACAACTGTAACTACGCAGAAAGAACGACAAGGTACGATGAAGAGAGGAAAGAAAAGAAACGCTCACAGGGATGTGTGGCAACGTGATGGTGACCTCCTCTCCTTTTCCCACCTGCAGCTCTCCTTCACAGGACGTGTCGATGGATGCCGGCTTAAAGTCATCTGCAATAACAATCACATGATCAGAATCTTTCCAATAGATAGATAGATAGACAGACAGACAGACAGACAGACAGACAGACAGACAGACAGACAGATACTACTTCCAATATAGAAAAGTTTACTCCTTCCTAAAGAAAGAAAAAAGAAAAAAACTCCTTTCTAAACCATGAAAATAAAATAGAAAGAAATTATAAAATTAACTTTTGAACAGAAAGAAGGAAAGAAAGAGACTACTTCTGAAAGAAAGAAAGAAAGAAAGAAAGAAAGAAAGAAAGAAAGAAAGAAAGAAATTCCTTAGTAAAGAAAGGAAAAAAGAGAGACTACTTCCTAAAGAAAGAAAAAGACTACAGCATACAGACGGACAGATAGACGGACGGACAGACAGGCAGATGGACATACAGGCAGGCAGACAGATGGACAGGCAGACACACAGACGGACAGACAGACAGACAGACAGACAGGCGGGCAGGCGGGCAGGCGGGCGGGCAGGCGGGCGGGCGGGCAGGCGGGCGGGCAGACACTTTCGCGAGCTGTAGGGGTGAAACGCAGTGCTGCAGTAGAGTCAGTACGCAGTAGGCAGGGGCCCCGTTATTGCGGTGCAGCGCCTCACTCACATCTGATGGTGTGGAAGGAGGACTTGGCTCTTTTCTCGAAGCTTTCTCCCAGCTTTAACACGTGCTCCTCTTTATCCAGCACCGCGTTACAGCTTCCGTTCATGACTGGAACCACTGATCCTCCTCACTGCCACATTTATTCACCCGAGAGCTGCAAACAGCAGGATTTCCTCCGGGTTTCCGCCACAATCTCCACATACAACCATCACACAAACTGTTTACATCGGACAACTTCCGCTTACATTACCAAAATAAAAGTCTCTGGTTGCAAAAACGGAAGTTGAAAGTGGGGAAATGTTCATAATATTTTATATATATATATATATATATATATATATATATATATATATATATATATATATATATATATATATATATATATATATATATATATACACACACACACACTGGAGATCAAAATTAGAGAACAATTTATAAACAATTGAACACACTGATCAAAATTAGAGAACACTTTCAGATACCTCCCAGTTATTGGTGTTAATCTGGTACCTGGTGCTAATTTCCTTGATTATCTGCCAACCCCTATTTAACTGGCAGCCTAACTTCCAGTTTCACTGACTCTGCAAGATGGTGGCCCTTCTAAAGTGACTGAAAGCCTCCGGCAGCAGGTTGTCCAGATGAAGGCCAAAGGGATGACCCTATCAGCCAAAGACTGAACCCAAAGTGTGTAAAGAAGTCAGTGTCATGGTTTGGGGCATGTTTTCTGCAGCAGGAGTTGGGCCTCTTATACAGCTACATGGCAGAGTGAATGCAAATGTTTATCAGAACCTTCTTCAACAACATATGGTTCCTTCCCTGCGTTCATCACCCAATCAACCCGCAGTGTTCATGCAGGACAACGCTCCATGTCACACAGCAAAACGGGTAAAGCAGTTCATTGAAACTAAAAACATGGAAATACTGACATGGCCTGCCCAGAGTCCTGATCTCAACTCAATAGAGAACCTCTGAAAAATCCTTGGTGACAAAGTTATGGCCAAGAAACCCACTACAGTCACCGAACTGTGGAGGAGACTGGAAGAAGAGTGGACCAAAATCACACCAGAGCAGTGTGAGAGACGAGTGCTGTCCTGTGGCTGCAGATGTGCTGAAGTCATTCAGAGCAGAGGCCTGTACACTTCCTACTAATTGCTGACTGTTGTAGCATTCAGAAAATTGTTTTAATCTTTTTCCATGCTACAGTCATTGTTGTTCTCTAATTTTGATCAGTGTGTTTTCTGCAAAATTTGGTTTTTTTAATGCCTTAGTTATTTTGTGGAAAAGGTGTTCTGGTAGCATGGTATAGACAGGACAAAAAACTGTTGAGCAGTGAAGATGACATTATTTCAGATTGTTCAATTGTTTATAAATTGTTCTCTAATTTTGATCGTTGTGTGTAATTATATGTAAATTGTTTATATATAGTTTTTTTTTTTCCTTTTAAAAACCTTTGTATATGGTTTTAAATTATTTGTAAGTTTTCAAAAATCATAGACACTTTAAATGTATATACTGCAGCTACTTAAGAAATAGGAAAATATCTATATATAATGCATACATTTTTTCATTGTTTTATATAAAACACACACAGTAAATAAATTATAATTTATATTCGAATTTTTTTCGGTGACAAATAAAATTAAAAACTTAATTTCAGAGCATTAGTAGTATCAGTAATAATTTAAGCATTTGTTTTTATATGATTTAATATTATTGAGCTGTTCATATTGCAGCAGTTACTTTTTTAAAAATAAAAATTAATAAATAATTATTAAAAAATCAAAAATGAATAATAAACAGTTCAGAATGGGCGTCAGTTGTCACACTCGGTTGACGCGCATGGCGTGACGCTCATCCGATTACCGAAAAACTACAAATACACTCGACTAGAAAAACCACAATACACCTATTTATCACAAATACACCACGTCACACAAACGCGGTGTATAGAAACTATAATACACACTTGGTATAACTGAGTCCATCATTTGCACAATTCTACAGATGTTTGACAAAAACACGTGATGTAAAATACACATGAAAAATCGGCGCGTGTATTTTCTATATTACGGTAAACAGAGGGGAAAATAAAACGCCATCGCGTTGCAGCACAAAAAAGGGGCGTGGCGTGTGTTAGAAAGCGGAAGTATATTACAAGCGCAAATAAAACACGGAGTCTTATTTTCAAATGACATCGTCAAAACCCAAACTTATCTTACTCTTCAGCGGAAAACGGAAGTCTGGAAAGGATTATGTGACCGATTTATTACAAAAAAGGTGATTTTTTTTCTTTTTTTTAATGTATTTTTATTGCAATAATAATTAAGATTTGATCAAATATAAAATGTAAATAAAATTGGATCTGCATGTGGTTTGGTATCATGTTTAAAGGTGCAAAAGGCAACTTATTTTAGTCCTTAATAGTATAAATCACGAATATGTTTAAGGCGAGTGTTCGGAAATGCTGGAAAGTAAGAACGCTTGGAAATTATATATAGGGTAGTTTTGTAACACGCCAACAGATGGCAGCACAAGGCTGCACGCATAGTCACAGGAAGCACCGACCTTCATAAGACTGTTTGCCACAAGAAATTGTCCTTTGTACATCGGGATCATGATCACGTGCTTTACCACATCTGCTATTTTGACCGTGATCCCACTACTCTGCAAATTTGGCTCCAGGGGACTATTTACCTGAAGATGAAGATCCAGCTCAAAAGTCGTTGGTTTTGACACCATTGCGGTGATCCAGCATGAATCGCAAAAGGTGCTTTGACACGCTTCGAAAAGAAGAACTTCCGGGATACAATCCAAAAGTGGCAGGAACACTGGGAGCACTGTATCGTAATGCAAGGGGCAAGTCTCGAAACCTTTTGATACCACCTCGTATTTTGGAAGAGCAGAATGAAACGGGCGATGTTGAGGGGCGTAGATGCAGTGGTCTGCCAAGGAAACCTAATTTAGCAGATGAAAGACAGAATCCTTACTTTCCTCTAATGTCCAGCTGTGCCATCACCAGTTACACCAATTTACTGTATGGAGAAGTCTGGCCTGAAGTGGTGTTCATGTAAGAATTGTGGCCAAAAAAGCCATACCTCAGATATGGAAACAAGGCTGAGTGACTCATCTATGCACAGAGACAGGAACTGGAGGGCAGAAAAATGGCAGCAGGTGCTCTGGACTGAAGAGTCAAAATCTGAAGTATTTAGCTGCAGCAGGAAGCAAATTGTTTACCAAAAGGCTGCACAACTTAAAAAATACTGGTATTGAGTGACTGAGAAAATCTGTTTGGAAAACTGTCTTGCGGATGAGTCCGGTTGGTAACGATGTTTCCATGTTTGTAGGTTGAGTCCAAAGATGTGCTGCATCCTTCGGCTTTCTGCTCCACTTAAAGAGCAATATGCACAGGTATAAATCATCTCATATCACTCAATAAATATCCCATCATTGTACTATCATATATACATACACACACACACACACACACACACACACAGTATTTTACAAAAGTAAGTACACCCCTTACATTTCAGCAAACATTTTATTATATGTTCTCAAGGAACAATAATATAGAAATGAAAATTTATCAAATTGAGTAATCAATGTGCATTATGTGTATGTAACTCAACATACTGCCATTATTGTCTAAATAACTGGCTACAAAAGTGAGTACACCCATAGTGAACATGGCAAAACTTGTGTACAAAGTGTCAATATTTAGTGTGAGCACCATTGTTATCCAACCCTGCCTTAATCCTCCTGAACATCAAATTCACCTAAGATGCACAGATTGTTGCTGGGATCCTGTTTCACTCCTCCATAATATAATCACAGAGCTGCTGAATGTTAGACACATGGTGCTTCTCAACGTTCCGCTTGAGGATCCCCACAGGTGCTCAATAAGGTTCAGGTCTGGAGACATACTTGGCCACTCCATCATCTTCAGCTTCAGCAAGGCAGTTGTCATCTTGGTGGTGTGTTTGGGGTCGTTTTCATGTTGGAAAACTGCCGTTTGGCCCAGTTTCTATAGGGAGGGCTTCATGTTCTGCTTCAGAATGTCACAGTACATGTTGATATCCATGTTTACCTCAATGAACCACAGCTCCACAGTACCAGCAGCAATCATGCAGCCTCAGACCATGATGCTACCACCACCATGCTTGGCTGTAGGCAAGACACAATTTTCTTGGTTCTCCTCACCAGGGCGTCAACACACATGCTGGACACCATCTGAGGCAAACAAGTTTCTCTCATCAGATCACAGGACACCGTTCCAGTAATTCATGCTCGTCTCCAGCAAACCATTTGTGAGCCAGCATCAAAAGAGGTTTCCTTCTGGGATGACGGCCATGTAAACCGACTTGTTGCAGTGTGCGTCTTGTGGGCTGAGCGCTTAAAAGCAGACCTTCTGCTTCTGCAATCTCTAAAGCAATGCTGCAGCACTCATCTTTTTTTGAAGCCAGATTCTACACCTGATGGTTACTGAAATGTGAGGGGTGTATTTACTTTTGTGAGATACTGTGTATGTGTTATATATAAAATCTAAATCCACGCACCATTAGGAACACATGCTGGACTATGAGCAGCTGTTGGGAGCAGGACATTATAAGGAGCAGCACCGGGCAGAGATGATCAGCTGGGGGGAGAGACGAAGGCAATGGGACCCGGGCTTCTTCTGTCGCATGGTGGTGTGTGGAGTCACTCAACCTGTCTGGGTAAGTACAAGGGTTGGAATTATTTTAACCAAGTACCAAGATGTTCCTAAAACCAAAAATCTGTTGAAGAAAAGAGCTGTTCAGGCTGGTAGACTGGCAGAATAAGATCATGGGCCGAGTTTGAATAATTAATTAATTTTCTTGTTCATACCCTTTCCTGCTCTATTAACAGGGATTAGTTTGACCTTAACCTGATTCCCCATAAGAAGCTCTGTTGCTTGATTGGATCAACTACTTACTGCTCACCGGTCCTGTCCCGTCTGTCTCTTTTTTTTTTTTTTTCCAGATTGTGAGTGACTGCAGGCGCATGTCTGATTTGCAGTGGTTCCGGAGTGAATATCCACAGCTGTGTTTGAGCGTCCGAGTAGAAGCCTCTGAGCAAACCAGGGCTCAGAGGGGATGGAGATTCACTGCAGGTAAGACAGAGCCATACAAAAGGTGCAGGTGTCTCTTAAATGTAGTTTAAAAGAGGGCAGCTAAAATGTTGAACCCTGAACAAATTACTGATTTCTGCAGGAAATACTCATTATCTCCATTTAAGTCATAAACACCACTTTGGAAAAGTCCTCATGATGCTTCAGATGCAATCATTGCATACTAATAACCAGTTTTGAAACATGGTAGATGGAAAGATCTAATATTCCAGGTCTAAAGCATGGTAGATGGACGACCATACCAATAACCAGCTCTAAAGCATGGTGGTGGTTGCCTCATACTATTTGTACTGACTGACATACATTTTTGTGAGGTCTCTTGAGATTTGGTAAGGAAATCTGCATAAAGATACCAGTTTATTTGGTCCACCATGTCAGAACAGCTCACCCTGTTTGTAAACTAACTGACTGTTGTCCACCTCTTGTTCCTCAGGAGTAGACGATTCAGAGTCCGAATGTGGTCTGGATCAGGGAGTGGATTTTGACTGGGTCATAAGGAATGACGGAGATGCCGCTCTTCTCGAAGCAGAACTCGCGAGACTGTTGTCGTTAGCTAACGAGAAAACACTGGAGCAGCCACGTACACAAGATTGTGTTAAATGAATTGGACAGTGAAGAAACCTGTGAAACAAAAGCCTGTCCTGTTATTTTAGAACATTCAATTCAAGTTTATTTCCATAGCACTTGCAGCAAATTTACACAATGTAATTGTAAATTAAATTATAGAACAAAAATTGTAATAGTGTATTTATCTCCAAGGAGACTGTGGCCAGGAAAAAAAACTTGCTTATATAGTATAAGGAAGAAACCAGACTCAAAGTGAAACCTCTCCTCGTCTGGGTGACAAAGTGTGTAATTAAACATCATTTAAAAAAAAATACAAACACCAAAGTGAGAGAAATATCATGAGTGTGTGATTATGGGTAATAGTTACTTAAAAGGAGGAGTTGTTTCTCCTCAAAAGCACCATTCAAACATCTTGAGGGACACCAGCTCTGTCACCACAATGTAAATCTCAATTATAATTAACATATTTCTCATACATTTTGAAGGTTATCAGCAGTTAAGATCCCAAAGCAGAATAGTGACTGAGTATAAGAGTTTCTCAATTTAAGTCACAACCTCGATGTACACTATATTGCCAAATGTTTGTGGACACCTGTTCATAAGTATGGTATGTTTATTCCACATTTAGTTCCAATCTGCTCCTATAAATTTCCTCCAGTCTTCTGGGAAGATATTCCACTAGGTTTTGGCATGCGCTTGGGGAGATTTGCAAAAAAACAGGTAGTGATGTGGAAGCCAGGGGTGTGTTCCAGTTCATCCCAAAGGTGTTCAAATAGGGTAAAAAAGTCAGAGCGCTTTAGCAGATCTTCCACTCCAACCTATGCAAAATATATCTTCATGGAGCTTTGGGGACATTTTCTTGTTAGAACACTTTTGGATGCTCTCCTGGTCCAGTGTTATTTATTTTTTTTTGGTACTTCAGGGGGGTTTGTTCATGTCATGCAAACCATATACTTGAATAACCTCTGATTTTCAAAGGATAGTCAGAAAGTGAGTAACTGACAAGTTTCTTCAATACAGCATATTTTACTCATCGTTTTAATTCCAGACTCCAGAATAGTGAAGCTATCTACTACTCTGCATTTTTGCATTAGACCAGTTCTATCTAGAATCCACAGCAGAGCCGTAGAGGCATTCCACACATGCATAAAGCAAACATGGGCTCACATCTCACCTATGATCTGCTGAGTTTGATAAAAATCGACACTGCCGTCAACGAGTCCGGAGCGATTCAACGATTAACACCGAATCCGGAAACGTGTAGTAGACGTGCGAAACTGCTAAAAAAGAGGACAAAGACATGAGATGGAAGACTGAAGACCTCTAAAAAGTATGCCAGCCACTCAAATCTTTATTTTGTGTCCAAAAGTTAGTGAACACCTACCCATCAAGCCCATATCAGCTTGTTGAATTTAATTCTATTCCAGATTTATTTATTTTGCTGTTACTACTGACGCTTTCCACTCGATTTTGGAGCACGGCTATGGGGGATTTGTGGTCATTTAGCTGCTAAGAGCATTAGTGAGATCAGATAATGACGTTGGGTGAGGACGCCTGAGGTGTAGTCAACATTCCAAGTTATCCCAAGAATGTTATGGGCTTTGTGCAGGACACTTGTTCTTCCACTCTAAACCTAACACACAATGTCTTCATGAAGCGGAAGCAGTCATGCTGGAACAGGTTTGGGCCTTTTATTTCACATGTCAGGAAGTGGTTAAGGGTGCAGCTTCAAACACTCGGGCAGCAGTTTTGGAAAGAGCCACATAGGAGAGTACACACACTTTGGGTCAAAGGTGGTGTGTATAGGCAATATGTGGGAAGGGTGAAAAACGGACCATCCCCATTTAGTAATTCTTGGTATCTGAGAAACTCATAACCTTTGTTAGGGGAAAAAAAACAAAACAACAAAAACTCCTCTTGAAAACAAAACCCCAGGAATCCTGTTAAGTGTTATAGTTCTTTATTTAAAAAAAAAATTTATTGTGTCATTATTACAATGAAACACTGATAGCAAAATGTTTACATCTTAAATTTTGCAATTCCAGTTAAAAAGGTTCTTGGTGCTTTGAAGTATTTAATTCACTCGAGATGTGTACATGGTATAGACAGTACACTGAAGAGATGCTCAGATAATACCTTCAACTATTCCCCCTATTCTCTTCCTCAATCTCTCGACCCTTTTTCACCTCGATTTTGGCAGTGGAAATGTGACGTCCCCTCTCTCCGCCTCCAATTCGGTCACGACCTTGAGGGGAAAAGACGAAGGAGCCGGCCGCCTTCTAAAGAAAGGCTGGTTTAACTGCATTTTTTTTTCCTCGCCTCAGACCAAACTTAAACCTGGTGCCTAGTGTTTGATTCTCTACACCTTGAACAAATGGAAAAAAAGGTTGAATGTAAACCGTTTAGAGTCGGTCATGTTCGTTTGGTTCAAGAGAAGATGACACTATTTCGAAAGAGATGATTCAGCATAATTAGTCAAGGGCTTTAACTGAATTTTTTGAAGCAAAAAAAAAAAAGAAAAGAAAAGAAACCGCACAGCTGAGAGTACGATACGATATAGAATGGTCCCGCAAGGCATTGGCACGGTAAAATGCAAACATTCGTTATAATGAACAGTGTTAAAACAAACGGGGCAGAGAAATTATTCAGCAGTTACAAAAAGAAAAAAAGTCATGTATGAAGAGTCATTTTGCACTGCAACCTTTCCAATTCTTTATACTGTACTGTGTGGTAATATTGCACTGTGAGACTAGTAAACCAATCAGAACACAGACATCCGACAAAAATAGAGATCACCCTTATTATCTAATCGCACAATTACAGGAATGAATCAAATTGCAGGCAATGGTGCATCATCATATGCAGTCTCGTTTAAAGAAAACGGGTGAGCCTACAGGGAAAAAAAATAAAAAATAGATAGATACATGACAAAAGTAAGAGAAACCAGGTAAATACTGTGGGCTGGCATGTGAGGAATGAAGCTAAAGTGCTACCTACACCAAAAAAAAAAAAAGGAGCAACTTGCCCTTGTTCAGCCACCCAGCAATAACTAAAGGGGGTAAAGTGGGTAGAAAGGTAGGGTGAGGAAAGAAAGGGAAAAGAGAGGGCGGTGCAGATTTTAGAAGTTGTTAAGATCTTGCAGAGTGGCGTCCAGCGTGGCGTGGATCTTGATGTTCTCCTCTTTAGCTGCAGCGAGCCTCTCTGCGAAACAAAATGGGAAACATGTGAGACGACTGCTTCCATACACAGATCAAACGTCCAGCCAAACCTGAAGTGCGAAACTTTTTTTTGGGAAACTGTTCCAACCTCTGAACGTCTCAGTTGGTGGAATACCAGAGACAAACAGAAAAAAAAAAATAAATGCATGCATTATTTCCATAACACAAGGCAAAGGTGATTAGAATACCGAAAGACGACATGTCTGGTTATGTAATTCGTCAGTCTGGGCAGGAAAAAAAAAAAAAGCCATGCTGAAACATGTCAAACGCTTTGTTGTCAAGATATCAACTTCAAACAGAAATCAAACATTTGAAGCAGCGTAATCGTGTCTGGAAATCCAGTTTGTGAAGTTTAAACCACAAGTCAATATTAGAAACCATTGATCAGGAATACTGCGATACATTTTTGAATGTCTACCGAATTTCTACTCTAACCTATAAAGTACACTCCCGAATGTTCTACAGGACTGTGTTTGTTCACGAACAATCAGATTCCCTCCCAGAAACGTGTCTAACGGCATTGCCAGAATTAAAATTACTCTACACAAAAGGCAGTTTGGCTTTTCATTACATCATTAATTTTATTCATCCTAATACCAGACTTCACAACATTACATACAAGGAAGCAGCACACAACTTCTGGATTGCGAGTTTCCAGGTCTATGTTTTAACGCTAAGGTCAATCTATTAAATTATTACATGTGGCTCGTCTTGACCTCCAGACAAATCCGATTCATTCTGATACTTCAGCTTGTTGTGCCCCTGGTCCCACGCATGAGCTCTCTAATGATTTCCTCTTCCCAAACACACTATGCCTCACCCTTTCCAGATCTAAATACAGCAGATTTGAATGCGAGAACTGTTGCTGTGTGTCTGGTGTCACCTAGGAGATGAGAGTTCCTCTTAAGATTTCTCCCTCACTTCATCTCAGGCTCTTTAAGGATCCAAGTCTACATCCGTTTTTTCCGCTTTGAGACAGGATCTATTCATTTTATTTGTATGACACTATTAAACTGTTGTCTGTATGACCAGTCATAGTTAACTCAAACAGATTGTGGTCTAGACCTCGCTATAACTGCTTTTCTAATGCCGACACGAACATTTAATTTGCTCGGTTACAAATCTAACACTGGGACCAAACATCGCCCTTCGAGTCTGCAGATAAAGATCATGAAATTGCATACACCAAATATCTAAATTTGCATAAACTGAGACGAGGGCTACATGGCTTTTAAATAAACCGCTGCTGTAAACCGGCTATTTGACTTGGTTACACATGTACTAATGTTTTAGATTTGCAATTTTAAAAGGTTTCCTGATAAGCCTCTGTCTGGGTTTTCAATCAAGCCTTTCCAATTTTGTCAAGATATAATTCACCAGCAAATGGCAAAGAAGCTCAATCAAAGAAGATAGTAGTACAACAGTAAGGATATTGATTTGTTCAAGACAGGGTTTCTGATTCTCTAGAGATCTATTAGACAAACTGTGCATAAACTTAAGTATAGGGAGTTAAAATAAAACCTGTCAAAAGCACAAGCTAAGTAGCTAAGTTGCTACACATCAACAGTAGAAGGAAGACACCAGAAGATTCCCAAAATGCTTTTGCAGCAA
Organism: Silurus aristotelis; assembly: GCF_946808225.1. Lineage (NCBI taxonomy): Eukaryota > Metazoa > Chordata > Actinopteri > Siluriformes > Siluridae > Silurus > Silurus aristotelis. Next base: position 17,029,133 of record NC_139595.1, on the reverse strand, counting down.
GTGTTTGAGGCCAAAGAGCGGTGGCCCGTAATGTTAGTGTTTGTCAAACACGACTAGAAAAACGTGTAGGTCAGAAATGAAAACGCAATACAACAAAGGCAGCTTATTCTACATTTCATTCGGGATTCATTTTCATACAAAACTGAACTGCGTCATTAAAGTTTGATGTATTTATGAACCTGAAAATGGAAACCAGAGCCACATATATAGCCAATGCTCATGCTTTGTTATACTGAAAGATGTATCAGATTTAATTTTTTGCTTGTCTGTTATACTCAACAGACAAAAAACAAAAAGACAATAGAAGGTAAACCAAAATCCTGAGCAAGTCAAACATTCTGTCAAGCACTTTAGACACAGAGAGAGAAGGGAAGAGGACACAGGATAAAGCAGGATTGAAAACCCAGTAATGTATCATGACAGAAGCCAAAGAAGAAAGGATGGCGGCAGGCGAACCAATTAAATGGCAGAACAGAAATCGGAGTGGTGAATGGGGGAATGAACACACACTCGTGGCCTCGACATAGTTCAGGAATGAGCTGCTAGCAAAGGCAACGAAAAAGAGTGGGAGGGAGAGAATGTAGGCGAGAGCAAGGGAAAAAAAAAGGAGCACAAGAGTGACTAAAATGGAACGCAGCACTACAGTCAGTGTGCACAGTTTCCTCAACATCCTAACCATGTTTCAAAGGATTCAAATGATTGTGATGATGTTATCATTTGTGATGTTGGTGAGATTAGTCAATGCTGTCTTATCTTCAGAGCATATTTACCTGCTTGTTTATGGGGTGTGTGTGTGTGTTATATACACACATACACACACACTTTTTAGATAGTTATTCCTACACAAAATCTGGACTTTAATCTATTTAGTACAATGAACCAAAAAAGAAAACTATTTTGCGTATACATTTGCTGAAATTGTAATACCACAAAAAATAAATACAAATCAGTTGCACAGTAATGACATCTCCATGCCATTTAGCACTTCACATCATCATCATGCAGGAAATCACTCTTACCAAGCTCAAAAAGCTGTTACTTTTTATCACGCCAACTACAACTACATCTAAAACACAGCTCTCACAGACCTTCACAACAGCATGCCAAGAGCAAACTCAAAGGTCGCCATGTAACGGCGTAATGTGTAGGTGGTGTGTGGGTCTATTTTCATCTCTTCTACCCTGCTACATTCTCTGCAAAGAGGAACCATAATGCAGAAGGACAAAAAGAACATGGATGAGGCAAGAATCACTATTAGTAACTGGTCATTTTTAGCCAACGGTTGTACACGTCTGTGGCCCTCACATGCAAAACGCAAAATAACGTGAACTTGACAGTGTGAGCTGTATATAAAGATCAATAAATAATTTATTTGTGCACACAAATCTTCTTTAAATAAATCTATATACATATATTTATATTATCTCTCTCTCTCACACACACACACACACACACACACCACACACACACACACACACACACCTATATATATTTTAGGGGTGCACTGGATCACAGTTGATCCATGATCAATACGGCTCACGGGTCGGCATGCATGTATGCCGATTATTGCTAATTTTTTAACTTGCTAATTCATTTGGTGCAAAAAGTTTTTTTCTCTTGCTGATATTGCATTTCAAGAAATTTTGTAACTTCACTCGTGTTCACGTGGATGGGACGTGTTAACAACAACAACGGCTAGCGGAGGAGCAAAAGCACTTGAAAAGCCTCCCGCATCATTTAAATCACAGGTATGGTGCACATGCAGCTCACTCCACTGCACACACATGCTAAGTATTTACATGAAGATCAAGTCATTAAGAGCATGGTCCAGCTCTTCTCTAATGACCTTGCATCCGTCTTGCACAGTTTCTGTGCACTCATCTGTGGGCGTACACACAGTGGTCAGAGGGTGCATACAGAGTTTTGGGGAAGGAAATCTCAAGGCACTGAAGCCGCTTACCTTCCAAATCGTCGATTGTTTTCTCAAGTTTGGTAACTGATCGTTCACCAAATTCAGCACGAGTCTCAGCCTGAGGAAAAACAAAAAACATTAATAAATAAATAAATATTTATAAATATAATCTTCCAAATTGGTTACTTTGGCACCGGAGCTATAATGCTATATATAGCTAAGACAAGAACATTGATGTCTACCAGTTTAGGATTGTGTCGCTGTATGATCTCTGAACATAAAAACTGGACACAGGTTGCCATGACTAAATTCTGGTTTTAATAAAATCCTCTCAAAATAAATAAAAAGATTAAATTTAATCAAGTTGTTGCGTTATATATCATAGTAAATTGGACATAATTCAATGCATAATTTAAACCTATATCAGCTGGGTGCCCCAGCAAATTTTATTTTGTAGTTTTCGAACCAGATATAGTTGTGAAAAGTGTCAAATTTACAAAATACTATGATTTAACAGGACACTAAATGTGACTGCCAAGTAGTTCCACTAAGAAAAGCTTTGACAGGTATTTTTGTGAAATATTGCGTTGGAGCCCCACCTCCTTCAGCTTATCCGTGAGAATCTTGATCTCTTCCTCGTACTTGTCCTCTTTATGGGAATACTGCAATGTATAAACAGAGGTGGAGGCCAATCAGAGAACCACATTGTTTGAAAACAGATGTTTTAATAAAGACACACCAAGGCCTCGTGCATTACACAAACCTTTTTTTAATATTTATAAGTTTACTGATCCAGCTGATTCAAAACTCGGATCTACAGGCTTCATTTGCAAATGCATTTGTCGTTTAAAATCTGTTCTTCTGTACACTAAGAGGAGCTGACGGAAGCTAAGCTATTAATAAATGTGCTCCCTCGAGGTTTAGGTAGACTGCTGGAAATGAATAAAATTCCCACAGCCGGAGCTGAATCAGCCAAAGCATTCATACAGTTGCAGAGCTGCCGACGTAATGCGATGTGCCCTTTTTATCACAGATATGGTGACTGCTCTACAAGTTACAACAAATAGCAGGTTTCAGTTCGTCCATAAAAAACAATCTTGAAAAGACGAGTCAGGTAGAAACAGGTTCAGGTCCGCACTCTCGCTCGATTCCACAGCAACTTAAGCAAAACAAAATCGACTAAAATTATATTACATTTCACATTCACATCCCTTGTCTATACTAAGTACGTTTTTAACACAGCCTTGCGCCGATCCTTCCTTTGGTGCTGGTTTCTATGACGACTTATGTTTCCTAAACATGGCTAGCAACAGATTGTGCAGCAACATTGTGAAACACTGTCTTGTCTCACTAGCAAACTCTAAATAAGACAAGGACAGGGTTGGTACATTCATACGCATAGCTGGATATCATCAACAAAAATTATTAATTTCATATCAAACAAAAAAAGTAAAATAAATAAATAAAAATCAATAAATAAAAAAAACATGGTGGATTAACTGCTGATCTACACATGAAAATCCTTAAATAAGGAGACAAAAAATTTCATAAAACAATATTGAGGCTAATACTAAGACTGATTAGCAAGAATGAGGCCCTGACACCTCAGTCTGGAATCAGTTTTCCCAAAAAGCACTGTAGTATCTTAGAGATTAGAATCCCACAAGCATGCAGAAATTCTCAATCCTTCCTTTCCTACCTTCTCAGCTTGGGCCTCCAAGGACTTTAAGGTATTGGTGACATTTCTCAGCTCCTCCTCCAATTCCGCACATTTGCTGCAGTTTCATAAAATTTCACATTTTGGTGTTTGAAAGAGAAGAAGGGAGGGGGGAGGGGTAAAAAGACATTGGAAAGATCGAGGTTAAAAAAGGGGGGGGGGGGGTTAAGAAGGGGGAGGAAAAAAGCAATGGATGGGATCATGAAAGAAAGACATGAAAAAGTAGAGAAAAAAAAAGACACAAAAAAAGAAACAATTTAACAACAAAAACACACAAAAAAAAAAAACGTACAAAAAAACACTATGGCCTGCTGGTGCATGATCTGGGTGTAATTTGCTTATCCCTTATCAGAAAGAAGTCGTGTTGGATTCTAGGGGAACTAAAAACCGTCAACCAAAAACTGGGAAGGTGAAAATGATCAAATGGAGTGAAAAATCAAAAGACTGAACTACATCCATGCAGTTAATCTCAAGCATAAACCACAGATCATTCACCTAGTCAAGACAGGATGAAATTGAAGAGAGCAGATGGGTGAACAGGAGGAGAAGAGTAGCCGGGTCAGTCGAGGGTGGGGGATTTTCAAACACCTGTCAGAACTTTTCTAACCTTCTACTGAGAAAACAACAGTGCATGGGGGGCACTGAATACGAGCCCACGGTCTGACAAAAATACCCGTTCTGCAGCTCGGTAAAAAGTATAAAAGCCCACTTTAGCTCATCCCCAGGGCCTGTAAGAGGAACCCGCTGGGAAACATAACTGGGCCAGTACCTTGTCTTCAGCTGCCTGCAGACTCTTCAGCGTTTGGTCGTAATTCCTCAGCAGATCCTCCAATCGGCGTCTATTGCTGTTTTTTTTTTTTTTTTGCCGTGGGTGGGGGAGGAAGAGGAAGTAGGTGGGGCGAGACATGACAGGGCAGACCCAAAGCGCATGCAGGTAGGGATTGGTGTGTGGGAGATTTTCAGAACATGCACACACCAGTCACACAGATGACAGGGAAAGGGAGGAAGCACAGGTAATGTTGAGTCATGATACGTACAGCATTCCCACTTTTATGGTGTTCTGTATAACGTGAGCGCACTCTCAACGAGTTATATTTAAAAAAAATTCCCCCTTAATAATAACCGTATTTAAGTGTCAAAGAAAAAAGCTATTATTATAATTTTTTTTAAAGACAGGCAGGGACATAAAGGTGGGGTTGCTTTTGATGTGCACCGAAAACAGCATGCATTTAAAAAAACTAAACAAAAAAAAACGGTAAGTCTAATGGCATGACGGGAAGGGACTCCTGAATGCGTTAGCAGGGGCTTTTAATTCTGTTAAGTGATGGTGGGTGATGCAGATGTTAATTTTCAGGCCTAAAAGAGGAACTCTAAAATGTGACCTGCCAGCTTAAGATACAGCAAAGTCAACCATGTGTGCAGAGAAAAATGCAAAAATCGCTTTTCTTTACATAAATGGGCAAGGAGGCTGAGTGTTTGAAATCTGGGCTATTGGACACTAAAAACACCTAGTGTGTGTGTGTGTGTGTGTGTATATGATGATTGGAAGCCTGACTCACGCCTCAGCAACTTCTGCTCGCTCCTCTGTGCGCTCCAAATCACCCTCGATGATGATAAGCTTACGAGCCACCTGTAAAAACACACACAAAGACTTACAAGGGGGGGAAGAAGAAAAGAAAAAAAAAAAAAAAAAAAAAAAAAAAAAGGAGGGAGGGAGCAGGTTTTAACATACACCAAAAAACAGCCCAGGGAAAAACTTTACCTCCTCGTATTTGCGGTCAGCTTCCTCTGCAATGTGCTTAGCCTCTTTCAGCTGGCCCTCCTGCAGCTCCATCTTTTCCTCATCTTTCAGGGCCCTGTTCTCAATCACCTTCATGCCCCTGAGATGTACACAAACACACACCACACACATCCGGTTACATCGATAACCGGCCATTTTCAAATTTAGCCAAGCCATAAAAATAATAAATAAAAATAAAACCTCTAGATAGACGGAAATGTTGATAACGTAGAAATGCTACCTACATTATTGGGGAGTTGCAAGTAGACTGGGGAATATACCTAATCAAGGGGGACATACTGGGGGATTTTAATCAGAATTCTAAAAGGTTATGTATCTGACGTGACTAATCACCTTCTCCAAACTTCACACTACTGATGCTGCATCAATATAGAATAACAATATATGAATAATAAATGCATTGTTCCTTCTGAAGTATCAAACTACAGCCCCAAAGACCTGCCCCCAGGGTGTGACCTTAAATTAATATCAGGTATTTCAAAAGTAACACGATAACCAGCCTTGAAATTCCTCAAGCTTGCTTCAATATTTAACACTGATTAAATCATTTCCATCCTATACTCAATTCATCAGCTTTTCACTCCACCTGAAAGCTTCTTGCCCGGCTAAGCTCACTGTTGACTGAGCTCCGAATGTCAAGCTGTGTGCACACGCATCACAGAGACGTGAAAAATATCACGAGTCGCACCCAAAACTAGCCAAGTGTTACGATCTAGTTTGAATAAATCAACAGATACCTTGTGTTTCGAAGAGGTTGGGGTTAATTCAAAGCTTACAAGATCAAGGCCACAGAAAAATAGTATTCTTATCGTTTTCATGAATGCGCAAAACAAATCTTATTTCCAGTACAGAGCAAGTAGCCACAGTGACACTGCGCTAACTCTAGTTTCTGCGATCTGCCGCTTAATGTTATGTTCCTAAAGGAACTCAGATTTTAACTACGTAAAGGAATGCACGTACCGAAAGCCCTGTACCGACAAATTTTGGTACGGATGTGTGTACCGTTACTCCCCTGGTATACAGTAAGACAAATTACATCATTTCATTAATTATATATAGCAAGTGGCATGTATTAAGTAGGTCTACGTGGAAATATTGGATGAAATGTGACCAAGGGCTGGGTTAAATTGGCTGTATTGCATAAGATTTGGCACCCACTGAAGTGGTAGAACTGGAAAACAGACCAGAACTGGAAATCAGCCACATCAAATAACATGAGACACTGGTGCTTGCAACATATAAATACAATTGGTGTAAATAGTTAATTGTTTATGGCTTGGCTCATCCAGGTCAAGCACACACACACAAACACACACACAAACACACACACACACCTCTCGCTCTCGTCTGCAGCCTTCTCTGCCTCCTCCAGTTTCTGTAAAGCCGTCGCGAGTCTCTCCTGAGCTCGATCCAATTCCTCCTCGACCAGCTGGATGCGCCTGTTCAGAGAAGCGACGTCCGCCTCAGCCTACGTACGAGCCAGAGAGAAAAAGAACGAAAAACAGAGATAGGGATAACATGAATGACAAATTCAACATTCATCACCGACATGGTTCAGTGGACACCCCGGCTCGACTGATCGGTCACATAAATAACAAAGGGAAGGAGCTTTTTTCCTTCTTAGTAATCTCATTGGTCCTAATTAGAGCATTATGAATTCTGTTTCACACCTGGCTATGGTTTTACAATACAAAGAATAAAAAAAAAAAACAAGAGAGGCTAAACAGAGTGGAAAATGGGAACCAGATGGATGAGAATGGTTTGGTGGTGGTGGGGGCGACACGAGAACCCGAAACACGTGCACATACCAAGGGGTCCCTAGAAGTAGGTCAAAATATACAAAAACAATAAACAAAATGTAAAATATGTCAGACGAGAAAGTAAAACACCGCTGCCATGGCGATCCTGTGACAGCTCGTGGGGGGGGGGGGTGGGGGGTAGATCTAAAACTGTGCTTCTCTCAAGATCCTGCATGAAGCTTTACAAATGAACGTGTGCTGTATTCTGCATTTCAAATTTGTACGATTGGACAGCATTGCAACAGCGCTTCCTGTCTGGCTCCGGACCAAAAGGAGGGCCCATAATCAGTTCGCAAGAGCGTTTCCTGTGGCAGCTGAGCGCAACGCTACAGAGACAGGAAGCCTCCTTCATCCAAGGCTGACATTCCCAACAAAGGTCAGGCCGAGAAGTCAGACAAAATCGCTATTAGAGTGACACGACTCGATGCGACACCTTTGCTCCAGGAACCAAATCAACCAGTCCAACTGCTCTTTATTCAGCCCCCGAGGTAACCCTGGTGAATAACAAAGTACATCACTAACCATTCTGACCTCTTTCTAAAATACTGGGGTTCCAACAACACCTATAAAAGCTTGATGCCGAAAACGGGGGTTTTCGTAAAATCTGCCTCTTCATACACCCGCTCACACAATTACCCCTTCAAAACCCCTTCTGTGTTAAAGCCAAGTCTACTAGTTATGCTCCGCTTAAGCTGGAAAATGTAATAAGACATCATTGGGAAATTTCCCACAATGTCCACAGGTACCATACTGAATCCAGCTGCTGCTCCTGATACATATATTTCATTTCCTTTTCTATACACTCGAAAAATTGATTTTCCAAGAACACATTTCTGCTCTTAAACACGTTAATCTCCTGCACAATGTAGAATTATTTTCCTAATTCGATGCCACATTAAGATCTTGCAGTCTTCTACTGATAAAAAGAAATGTCTTTCAAATTCCTGAGGGTTTCGACCTTAACACTGGAGGACTCCTTCCTGGGCAGAAAATCTTCACCACATAAATGATTATTTCGTCACCAAACAAAAGGGATAACAGCTAAGCGATCTGCTCAAACAGATCCAAAGTGCAAACCTTCACCCTGGTTGAAGGACTAATTCAATTCCTGTTTAAGACAAAAAAAAAGGAAATATGAACCCAATTGCATTTTAATTATTGTTTCACATTTTATACACGATCACAACACAATACGCAGAGATGCCCATATAGGGATTTAAATCAACACCCTCGGGTCGAAGAAAACATCTTCACACCAAAGATCTTCATTCCTCCTTCTCTTGCATGTTAGTTTCAGCAAACCTCAAGACTTGATCAGCCATTTCCTGTCTCAACGGCCCCAGTAAATGAATGACAGCTGCCTTAAAACTACATGGCACGGGTTAGTTTTAGATGATGACCCCATTCTAGAAGATTTTTTTGTGCTGGGTTTAGGGATTTGGAGTTACTTTACCTGCTCCTTGCAGCGCTTCTCCTCTTCGACCTGCCTCTGCAGGACCTCGGCTCTCTCCTCGGCTTCATCCGCCTGTTGCTGGAGAACTTTAATCTTGCGCTTCACCGCTTCCACGCTGTTCACTCCGGCCATTTTTTGATTTTATTTACTTTTTTATTTAAATCTGAGAGGAGACTTTTGGATTCGTAATGCAGATGGACTCCCAAAATAAATCAATCAGAGCCTTTTACAATCAGCCCCGCGCGCGAGAACGTGAGAGGAGGGGAAAAAAAAAGTGTATCGGCGATAATCGTGCGAATTTGCTAGTTGATTTCTAACTTGTATTTATTCGAATATAGCTATTAGACTTTCATTAATTTCCCTAAGAAAGACAAAATAATCGATTTATACACCGTTGAAAGTTACCACACGGACGCTCAGCTTAGCCTAGCCTAGCTAGCCGAGAGCGCGAGCTAACCTTCGCCGATATCTGAGGAGACGGAACTGATTTTTCTTTCTTTCCTTCTTTTCTGGGTAAGAATCCGACTTATTTCTTCTCCTCGTTCTTTCTTTACGAAAATAAATTCCAATACAAATATATATCTTAAAAATACTAATAAAACTGCAGCCGAAGAGGCGTTTCCGTTCCCTCCTTAGCTCCCGCGCGACCTCCTTTTCTCTCCACACTCACTCATCAACCCACTTCCAGCTTCCGCATATGAAAGCCACTTCCGCTTACCCCGCCCTGTAAACCGGAAGTGACGCAACATCTTTATACGAGTATGCCATTGAAAATCTATCTCAATCTTATCTACTATTTTTTTAAGTCGTAAAATTTTTTGTATTATAATTTTTTGTATAAAAAAACTATATAATTTTTTTATAATCGTTATGCGATGTATTTGCGTAGTGTGGCCACTAGATGGCGGTGCCTCCGTTTGTAGTGGCTGCACTAGTTCAATCCGAATTTCCATGAATTCAAGTTTTCTCGACATTATGACGTCACTGAATTGGTGGATGAAGTACACAAACCATGTACTTGATCCAAAGTAAAGATAAGGTATAATAATACTCCAGTAAAAGTAAAAGTGCTCCCTTTAAACGTTCACTTGAGTATTTGCCTTCAAATGTACTCAAGTATTCAAAGTACTATGATTTACTATATATAGACTATAAATATGATACTATAATATTCATTCATTCATCATTCATTCTCTCCCGCTTATCCGTAATTCGGGTCGCGGGGGCAGCAGTCTAAGCAGACCCCCGCCTTCGACTGCTGCCCAATCCTCACAGCACCGTCCCTTACAGTCCCTCCTGCAGGTGGTGAGCCCACGGGAAGATACTATAATATACTATATATATTGACTATAATGTTCCTATTGTCATTTGTGTCACAAGACTCTTGCTTAAGCCACTGATATTAATGCGTCAAACTGATATCTATAAAAATGTTAAAAAATCTAAAAATGTTCTGCTAGTAGGATATTTGACTTTGAACTGTAGTTAAGTTAAAGTAAATTCTCCCTGAAAGAAAATAGTAAAGTACAGATGTGCAAAAAAAGCTACTTAAGAATACTAACAAATTAAATTTTTCTTTGTTACTTGGTTCCCACTGTAAATTTGGCACCATGAATGAGGATTATAGTCCTCATCGATACTATATTTGGAACAACCAAGATAAAAAAATAAGTCTGTTTTTCCCACAATGGTTCAACAATAATATTACTCAGAGTTTTCTTATGTCTACCTGTCATTCCACCAGCATGTGTTATTGTAATGGGGGTCATCCCTAATGAGGCCTTAATACTTCTTATTGACTTACTAGATTTTAGGTCTCTTTGACTATAGTTTTACAGTTTGGAAATTGGAGTCAACGAGACAGCAGGCAAATTTACATTTTAACAATTTATTCATGATATCTTTCCCTCTGGTATTTTTCCTTACGATAAATCTTATAGCAGTTATGGTTTATGAGGTGCTTGATGACTGTTTTGGACTTCACCATATTGTGAACATGTTGTGGAAAAGGTACAATCTTTCTGACTGAAGGAGTGGCAGGAAATATTAAGTATCCAGGTGAGAGCCGGTAAAGTTGGTGTATTGCTACACCTAGAAACATGTTCACGTGTGTTACAGGTGGACATAAGGAAGGAAGCACGCACGTTTTCACCAAGGAAACGAAAACCACAAGATAACAATGTGAGCCAAAAAAGAAAATGCTGAATCAGAAGACAGGAAAGGGATGCAGACAGGGTTAGGGTTAGGGTTCAGGTCATCCTCTTGAATACGGACTCAACGTGGGATTCTATTTATATATTTCTAACCTCGTAGCTTCCTTTGTACGATGGCTCAGATGTAACATGTCCTCAAATCTCGTATTAACTCTCCAAAATCTCTAGTTTCCAACAAAAAAAAAAACCCCAGATGAGACGTATAGATTTACGGTATATACCGTAAATTTCGTGATAAATATGCAAATGAATTCAATTTTATGTATTTATGTATTAGTAGGAAATAAAACGCTGACAGCATCTTTAAAAGCACTTACAATAGCAAAAATTTTAATCAGAAAGATTAATATATAAATATTGTTTTTTTTTTTTTACTCAGAACATAAAGAACATAAATATAAGCAGTTTTTACCCTTAAAAGACAAACAGCATCACAAACTGAGATAATATATAAGAAATACATCACTTGAAGGTATGCTTTTATAGGGAAATAATCAATCACATAGAGTAGAAATACTGATCCCACCCTAATGCTGATATCATAATTTTCCTTTAACAGCACATTCCAAAGTGTTTTATTTTATTCTGTACCATAGCAGTTGACCATCAATTCCATTTTTATTATTTATTTTAAAATATTATTCAATACAGCATAGTTTTTATCTATAAAGAGTTACACGTTAACGTCACAGAGCATCCATGAAGCGAGTCATTTCCTGTTTTCTCATTATTATGCTTTGATATTTGATATGCTTTGATATATATGCTTTGATATTTATCATTATAGCTTTGATCCAAGTCTTTAAAAATGTGTCTTTAGGCATTGAAAACCAAACTCGGAATCCAGGCGTTACTTCCGTGCCTCGTTCCTCTACCCGTCCTCAGATCGACACAAAGCTAGAAGAGCCATCTGAAGATCACCTTTGAATTCTTTCTATTAATTAGAAGACAGAATTGCACCATTATAATGCAGTGTATAGTACAGATCTAGCGGTGTGTGAGGTGTGTGATCGGACCTGTAAAGTGTAATAGAGGGACTGATTGGTCAGCTTGCGGAACTCGACCCTGATCCTCAGGAGGTCTTCTTCGCTCCGAGCCACCATGATGCCACGCACCACAGCGTTTTTCTGACACATACACACACACACACACACACACACACACACACACACACAAAAACACACACTATAGTCAGTCTATAACTGCTAAAATCGTAACGAGTGTAGATAATCAGCCGCCTTACCTTCATGCAGGTGTGTAAGCGCTGGGCCAAGAAGAGCGGTGTGTTTTGGATCGTTTGAACTGCACAGACAAATGAGTTGAATTGCACACACATTTTAACATTGCCAGTGTTGTCACATGCCTTGTTCTAATGCAGGGGTCACCAACCTTTTTAAAACTAAGAGCTACTTCTTGGCTCTCACAATATTTATCAACAATGATTTAGCAAAGTAGGAAACAGATAAATACTGTATCAGTATGCAAAACAGTATGCAAATCTCTGCAAGTATTTACATTTTTAAATGATCACTTCTACAACATTTTCACTAGCCACTAACAATTTTTAACAAATCATTACGTTGCATCGTGATTGGACAGATAATCAATTACGTAACATACAAAAATTAAGGTGGAGACCAGCTAGCTCTAATCTAATATGGAACATTTGTCAAAGTTTTTTTTTTTATATTGTAATTTTCAATTTCACACCAATGCAAGTGTGATTTAAAAAAAAATAGCAACAAAAAATTCGATGCACCTTACTGGTAAGTGGCGCTATGGTGAGCTATTTTTTAGAAAAGGCCCGCGGGTGACTCATGTAGTCCTTGCGGGCGACCCGGTGCCTGTGGGCACCATTTTGGTGACCCCTGCTCTAATGTTTCTAATATGTGAATGCTTTTAATGTTTCTATGCACCCAGACTGTTTCCCCCCCACACCCCGTCTTCCTGCTCTACTGTATTCATGTCCTGTTATTACTGTGTATGTCATACATGAATCTTATGCTTTTAGTCCATTTTCTCATTATTTTCTCTATTAGTTTCTCTCTAGTCTATGACATTTGCATATGCATATATATTCGCTACATTCTGAAACACATAAATAAATGAAAATTTGTTTTCTCACCCAAAATCAGCAGACCCAACCGCATGTCTCCTGAGAAGTTTTTCTGGATGGTTTTATCCACCGCCTCACCTTTCTGAACCTCGAGCCTAGAAAGCACTAGCGGAAGACAGCTAAGTCAGACTGGATGCGGTTTAGTGCTTGAGGATGAAGATGTGGATGTGGATGAGGATGAGGTCGTACCTCTGTTGAGATGGTCAGAATTGCGTGACGTGAGCACCTGAATCCAGGTCTCAGGGTTAGATTTCTTTCCAGCGACAGCGTCTGAAAGTCCCTAAACACATTGTTCAGAGCTTCCATTGTTCACAACTCTTCCATTAAAAACAAAGCTTACCAGGAAGCTCTTGTAAACATGTTAAGATATAGCGAAGCAAAGATAAAGACTCACCATGACGTCTTGATCAATGAGCTTATAATCAATCTTGCCAAACATGTTCATCTCCTCCTTCTGTTGACACGACAGACAAATCCCATCATTCCGTTCCAGCATTCCTTCAAATGAGCTTTAAACTTTAACTCTTTGTTACCTTCAGTATTGCCAGCACCAGTTTGGTAAATTCTTTACTCGTCTCACTTATCAGGTCGTTCTCCAAATAACGGCCGTACTCTGTGGGCCAGAAGGAATGCTAGAAAGTTCTGCAATACTACAATATTTAAATCTCTATTCTGATTGGCCAGAAGGTGTTGATTTAGTTTTTATAATAGTAGATTGGACAATAACGCGGACTGCAAGAAAGTTCATATTTGAAACTCGAATACATGCTGGTTGTATAATTGACTCGAATGGCGAATACTTTACTTTAGTACTTTAAAGTTTTAGTTTTAGTACTTTAAAGTTAATTAATGAAAAAAATCTATCATTATTTATAGTAAAAGTAAATCTGCCTAACTGTTGATATCTCGTGTAAGGGTTTTGTAACAATCTGTAGGTTTTCTGCTCCTGGAAAGTCTTTAATTGACATGCATTGTCATGTCAAGGAAAGACTTTAATAAAACATTCAAATAAATAAAAAATAAATATAAAAAATGTAACATTTTGCCACTGAAGTTATCCAACATTTCAGCGTGTTCAGTTAGAAAAAAATGATCAGCTACATAGTTGGAACCATAACTTTTCTTCATCACACAGTTCAGTCATTTCTTATATTAATCTACCAGCACATCTACGCAAGTGCTTTGTTTTTTATTTACTACATGTTATTTCTGGACTCCGTCACTGTTCCCCACCTTCGCGGTACGCTATAGTGATATTTCGGAGTTGGTCGGATGATCTGGTGCACAAGACCTCCAGAAGCGCTTCCTCGTCTGTCCCGAGACCCTGCAAGCATCAATTTTTAAAACAAATCTCTATTTATGTAAGATTCTAACAAAGCAAACCCAACGTGCACCATCAAGCACCTTCATCCACCACACCAACTCAAGATTCAAGTATGTGTATACACATATATATATATATACATAGGCACACACACATATATCTACATACCTATTATACACATACACAAATACAGCAAAATAAATAGAAATTAACAAATACAAATAAACAAACAAATCACTAATAAGTTACATACATATTTTGGGGTTTTATTTTCTATTTCCGTTTTTCAGCAGATTCCAGAAAGGACCACATTTTGTACAATTGCAGAGAGTATCTTACTTTATCTAATTTTGGATATTGTATATTTTCTTTAATACACTAAATATACGTAGAGTAAAGATCGTTTTGTAAGTGTCTTTTTTCAATCAGTCGTATTTCAATGTAATGAGAAATTTCTAAATGTATATATACATAAAGTAGGCTTTGTACAATAGTCTTCTCCTCACAAATAAATAATTTGTCTAATTTACGTTTGGTAATAGTATCTCTACTGCTTTTTTTATTTGTATATTTTTACATTTTAAATTTATGTTAATGGAGAAATAAATCATTGTGCTAAAATCGGACAAAAAACTCGGCCCTGGACCGGTTGAATAAATATAATTGATTAATTAAATATAGATAAATATAACAGTGATAATTTGTATCAATAAAGATTTGTAATTATTGGCAAATTGCTTTGGTTAAAAGAAAAAAAAAATGCAAAATTATTGGAAAATCATTTGGAAAAAAGCGTCTCTGTAGTTAAGCAACCAGCAAAACACCGCTGCATCATTGATTAATTTCTTATAAAAGCACATCCCTGAGTGTTTTACTCCTTACATGATGTCTGAAAGCTCACCTCCATGGACTGTCGAAGGCGATGGGCATCAAAGCAAGCCGGAGTCATCATCAGAGCAAGCAGGAGCTCCTGCATGGCTCCTGACAGGCCTTTCTTCAGAGCTGCACTGAGATCCTAACGAGAACAAACACACACAAGTAAACGAAATTATAATAATACAAACCCTTATGTCTCGATATATAAAAGATTAAGAGACTATGAAGAAAGGGATATCAGTGCATTAACACTTATGAAAAAAAAAAATCATGCTTGGACCTCAGATATTAAATATGAGACCGATAATGTTTACATAATTCAAGATCTGTAATAATAAATAATCAATAAATAAAAAAATATAATGTGTAATTCATTAGCATGCATTGTAGATAACAAGCTCAGATATTAGCTCCACCCCCCAGACAAAAAAAATGAAATAAAAAGTTAGCTCTGTAGTAAATTAAACATCTGTGTTTAATTATATCAGCATTTTTATTCACTTATAGTTAATATACTTTATAGCATTTAATGTTCAAAGATTATAAAAAACAAGCAATGTTTACTGATCAACAACTTCTTCTCGCAGGTTGTAATGCTACCAAGAAACCCGTCTGACCAATCAGATTGGAATGTTTGAAAGTTCAGAGGTAAAGCCGTACTACCTTCTGAGTTTGGTTTTTGTAGGCCGAAGCGATGCCCTGTCTTTGGGCGTTGGTCCTGTTGGTTAGGATCTTTACCAGGGTCATGACATCAGCATCTATCACACAACACACACAAAAACACACATCAAGCTGACAGCTTATCTGGAAAATAATAATTAGCACAACATTAATACAATCTAAACATTCATTAGCTGAATGATTAGCTGAATTAGCATAATTGTACTTTTCTGATCCAGAGCCGTGCAGATCTGACGTGCATCCATGACCGGATCGAACGGCAGGAACGGGCGTACGGTCCCAAGAGTTCCCCACCACATCTGAAACAAAAGAGATGTGTGAATAAATGAATGAACGAACACAAACCTGTTCGAGCATTACAGTGGCCCTGTGCACCAAGCTAGCTACTTGAAGATATGCTCTAGATAGCTTGGAACAGGAGATCTTTAGTGGCCTGCTCTAGACTCCTGGCATCTTTGGGATGAATTGGAAAGCTGACTGCACATTAGGCCTCCTCATATCACCTACATCAGTATCTGACTTTACTAACACCTTTCTGGCTGAATAAACACAAATCTCAATGAGGTTAATGAGGGACAGAATGTGGAATATGATGCTTAAAAAGCACATACGAATACTATGGTCAGATGTTCACAAACGTTTATCTCTTTTGAGTGTATGGATATGTGTGAAATGACAAAACTTATGATTAAAAAAATGAATAAGTATTTGAATTCATAAACAAATAGCAGGAAAACAGGGTACATACAGACTGTTTGTTTGGAAAGTACTCAATGGTAATCGGTTCATGTTCCATCTCTGAGAAAGAAGCCGAGTCGTGCCGTTTGCTAGCATAAACAAATGAAAGAAATCCAGTTAACAGGTTTCAAAGAAATCTTTCAAACAATAATGGCATATAAACAAAGTTGTCTTTACTCCAAATGCATCCAAATTGTGTTTCATTGTGTTTCAACCTGTGCTTCGGACTACAAGGCTAATATAGCTGAAGAGTAAGCTACGCTAGCTACCAGCGGTACAAGTAAAACAACTTGCACTTAAACATAATAGGAAAATAAATGAAAATTTATGTTTTAACTGGGACGGATTATTTTTATTTATTCCTTTTTTTTTTTTTTTAATTCGTAGTTATTTTATAGGTTATGAAAGGCTAGGTGTGTGAAGACCTGTTTCACCGAGCTACAGCGACATCAATAGTGAATTTTCCTCACAAAAATGTTTTTTTTGCATTATTTGTTTGCAGAATTTATTTGGTTTTTATTATTTTTTAAGAAATGCTTCATACTTTTCTCACTTCCCAAGATTCAGTTTTCATGATTAGTTTATTTGTATCCAACCTTGATGCCATTTTTATGCAAATTTCTCACTTGATTTAAAAAAAACAAAACAACTAGATTTATTATTTTTTTTATTAATTTTTTTGTCATGTGAATTTTTTTCAAAATGACTTGTACATGTGAATAGTTTAAAAAAAAAATTGTTTTTCATTGCAATGTCTTTACTTTTCTTGATATTTTTAAAATCATTACTTATTAAGGTGTGTATTTATATAATCAGGTTTCAGTCAGGTTACTGTGGATTTTGCTGTAAGGTGTCAAGAAGGTGCACCTGGTACTAACAGTAATCACAATATTGTTGAAAAAAATTATCTTTGACCTTAGATTTTCCTCACAAGTTATGATTTGTTTTGCTTTATTGGTTTGCTTTATACCTCAGCACTTTTTATTTAATAAGAAACAAGACTTCCTACTTTCTTAGGTACTTGTAATGAGAAAATGGAAGTATAGAACCCGTTTTATAGATATTTCACAACATTAAACTTAACTACGAGATGCTTTTTAGTTCACCACGGTTGTATAGAGTGGCTATGAATCTGATAAAAAACATATCTGGATGGTTTTTTTTCACGATTCTGAGAGAATTTTCTGCTTTTGGAAATCTAAATAAAACGAATCTGCATGATGTTATGCAGTGTGCAGTTTCCATATGACTGGATAAACAAATCATTTCTCAGATGAACTGCTATATACTACGAATTTCAGACGTAAACATGGATTACAAACTATGTTTCCCAGAAACCCACACTTTGAAATTATTATTACTCTCTACCATGTGTTTATTATAAACACATGGTAATAAGAATATTCAGAAAGCTTCCCAGCATATTCGGCTTCCACCAGGTAAATAGTAACTAAATGACAGGGGCGTGTTTGATTATATCCATTTTTTTGTATCCCTCGTTCTAGGAGTCCAGAAAAAATTAGGAATGTAATTAAAAGGAAAAAAAACTTTCCCCACAGTTTTGATATCAACAAAAAGATCTATCTATCTATCTATCTATCTATCTATCTATCTATCTATCTATCTATCTATCTATCTATCTATCTATCTATCTATCTATCTATCTATCTATCTATCTATCTATCTATCTATCTATCTATCTATCTATCTATCTATCTATCTATCTATCTATCTATCTATCTATCTATCTATCTATCTATCAATCATCCTCTTTAGCATACCTGTCCCCAAAAAAATAAATAAAATAAAATGATGAATAGAAATAAACCCAGCAGGTTACTTACTGAAGAATATGACGGTGGAGATTTTATCCTCAGGGGTGTGTGAGTGTGTGTGTGTGTGTGTGTGTGTTTGTGTGTCTGTTGGACTTCACTCCAAGCACTCCTCTTCCGTTTGCTGATAAGGGCGTGATGTACACTCTACTGTTGTCAAATATTTTCTCTCGTCTTCGTCTATTGGCCGAACGGTTGGCCGCGGGCCAAGTCATACAGAATAGACATAGTCATTGTGCATTTTTTTTTTGTCTCACAAAAGACCCACCCAGACACAATTGTGTTTGGAACAGACAGTAAAAAAAAAGATCGGTGTCATGTAGACGTACAGAATGAAGAGGAGTTTGTATAATCCCACTCCCACCCACTCCTAAAGGAATTAATCCACCCCTACAGGCCTGGTGGTGTTTTTCTTTCTTTTTTGGACAGTTTAGTGTCGTGATCTCACACAAACCAGCCATTAGGGTTGAACAAGCCAGTGCACTCTTAGTGCCGGTCCCAACCCCGGATAAATGTGGAGGTTTGCGTTAGGAGAGACATCCAGCATAAAAAAATCATGATCTACAATTTTATACCATATCGGTCGAGGGTCTGGTTACCAACGACCGCCACAGATATCGTTATCCAACAGGGTACCGGTGGGAATTCGGATACTATTGGCTGAAGGATGAGATGGATAGGAGAAAGACGTCTACAGAGATGGCAGGGAAAGGAGAAGTGAAGGAGAGTGGAGGTTTGGGTGGGCAAAATGTTGGTACTCTGACTGGTAAAGGGAGAGAGATAGCTGATATGATGGAGAGGAGAAAGGTAGATATGTAGAGTGTTCAGGAGACCAAGTGGAAAGGGAGTAAAGCCAGGAGCATCGGAGGGGTTTAAACTGTTCTATAATGGTGTGGATGGAACAAGAAATGGTGTAGGGGTGATTCTGAAGGAAGAGTACAGTAAGAGTGTAGTGGAGGTGAAGAGAGTTTCTGATAGGGTGATGAACGTGAAGCTGGAAGTTGAGGGGGTGATGATAAATGTCCTCAGTGCTTATGCTCCACAAGTGGGCTGTGAGATGAGAAGAAGGAAAAATACACAACATACAGCGACATGTGTTCATTTGTTTTCTCCCCATTTGTGATTATTTTTACAATTCTTTTTCCGGACACAATTCAATTTTTCACGATTCATCGATTGTCGTGATTATCGACCACATACTTTTTCCCACACATGATTTTCATGATTCGTTTTATTTTTATTGAACCTTCTTCATTTTTTTTTTTTTTTATATCTTTATTTTTACATATGAACTATTGCAGGAACATGGACGTGTGCCTGTTAAAACATTGAGCACAATGTGAAGACTTCCTGGAGACTTCCCATGATGTCACATGCTCAAACTCCAGCAACCTGGACACGTGATCTGTCAAAACATTCAGCACAGTGGGGAGAATTAATGGCGGGATAATGTAGTGATGTCACATGGTGACAATGAGCACGCCCTATAGAATATAATTTCCACAGCCCCTGTAGTAGTTCCCCCTCTGCCACCACAGAGGGAGCCACCACCCGAGTTCTGAAACTCTTCGGGTCAAAGTGAACTTCCTGTTTTAACAGTACTTATACAATGCTCTTATTCCATGATCTATTGTGTATCAATTCATGGTGTCATAAAGGGAGGAATTCTTTGTATGGGTTCTTCCCTCGTAAGAACCCGTGAACAGCAATCAGAGTGAGAAGGCACCCACCACCGTGCTTCATTCGGCTGCACAGGACTCGCTCAAGACTAAAGTCTCCAGAGAAGTGTGTTTTTTTGATGTGAGGGAAGGAGAACCTTGTTCAGTACTTACCATATAGACATGTCCTGCTGTAGTCGGTATCGCTGCTGCTCGGGATCTGATTCCAGATCAGATACGTACGGCCAGATCTGATTGTTAGCCGTAGTTAATGCAAAACTATAAAGTTTTTGTTTGTTTTATTGATAGCAACGTCATGGCATGCAGACGACATCGCAGACGGCTTGCAGATGAGTCTTTCGTTCCACCAGAAGCTTAATGCTGCATCTTTCTTTTATAAATCTGATCAAAATAAAGACTTTTCGGAGCTGTGAAACATGCAATACTACTCTATAGGTCCTCAAAATGAACATGGCCGAAACTGTGAGTATGCCCCCTTAAAATCCGAAAACCATAGAAACTTTAAAAGACACATACACACACAAAGAAAACAGACAAATAGCTTTGTACTTCCTACTGTATATTTCAACATCACAATGCAAACAAGCAGTTTAGTTCAAGTAATAAAAACAATAAAATTACAACAAGAAAGTCTTAAAAAAGTTACAAGGTTTACACTTAGATACAAGATCCATTCTTTCTGAAATCCTTTTTTCTTTTCTTTTTTTCACTCAAAAACTTTTCTGAAATATTTATACAGGTACATAATATACACAAAAAACCCTTCATTGACCAGCCATGAGTTTCAGCTAATTCTGTCTAACAACAACGTGAGATGGCGCGGATAGAAGATCTAATGAGCCGATGGATCAAACCACTATTGTGCATTGTAGGGGTGTGTGTTTTTGTGTGTGTGTGTGTGTGTGTGTAATAAGTATAACCGATGTTCTACATGCATTACCAAAATGTACTAAACATGATCACTGTTATCTAATCTATAGAATAGTGTATAGTTTGGCGATTTCCATTTCATCCAACCTGCCGAAAAACTTTGGTCTTTTTCGATCGTAAAAATTTTCCCCGATTATCGGTCACTGCACGTTCCGCCGAACTCACGTGCGTAACAATTTCCACGGAACCCTTTTTTTTTTTCTCCATATAAAAGTATAAAAATTTCGCCGTCACATTTCTTTATTACGACTTCTATAAATTATTCTACGATGACCATGTTTAGACAAAACCCCATCGCTCTTCTGGTGTATAAATGATGACATGATTTCATCATGATTACATCCATCTTATACTTTTTTTTTTTTCCCCCAAACTTTCAGCCTATTTTTCAAGTTCAGTCATTTCCACTAAATAGTATAAAAGTGTAATAAACGAGAGCGCACTCGTTGCTTGGCCCCCTCCAAAAAAAGGCAGGCAGTCATAGGCTACAGTCGATGATAAAGAGGTTATTCTGAGATAAATTATTAAGACAAACGCTCGCTCGAGTCCATGAATATAAAGGCAAAAAAACAAAAAAAAAACATGGTGCGTAGAATCTTTCTTTCTCTGCTCCACTTCGAAATGTCGTCTTTCTGCTGCCTCGCAGGAAAGCGGAGGCGTTGTGTAGCGTTTCTATCTTTTCTTTTTTTTTTTTTTTGTATATGTGGAAAAAATTTTCGGACCGGAACCGGGGTTAACTGTGTCCGGAAGAGTCGCCGTCTGGAGCTTCGGTTATGCATTCGCTTTCCTCTGGAATGTCCTGTAGATCTGAAACCAGAAGTGATCAAAGTTAATGGGCGGGTCTTTGTTTGTAGTGGTGATGTTACCCAGTGTGTTGTTGGTCTTCAAAGAGTTGTGTGAGTGTGTGTTATGGAAGAGGGGGTTAAATATTGACCAAGAATAGCAGGACCCACCCACAGTGTAAACAGAAAGAGAATGATAGATATGGGATGGTTTGTTTAGACACACCTACACACCGTATAAAACAACCTGCAGGTGAAACGGAAAACAACATAAAATTGAAAGGAACGTATTTTCGCTCCAAACATGTTGCCGAATAATTCCTAGAATTCGTATGTAATTTGTACGAATGAGAGACTGACAGGTTTTCTGAAGGTTTCTGTGACATTAAGAATAAAATTGAAGACCTACGACATCAAAAACACACACCAATACGTTGTACGTTTTAATTTCAATAAAATTGATTTTTTAAATGTTAGACTTGAGATGTTAGAACCTGGACTGATGCAGCGGCGCTTTACTTTCTTGCTTGATCCAGCTTTATCGTTCAACATGTTCTAAGCTTTAATAGGCGTCTTTTTCATGCTAACACTACAGCGCTAGTCATCTCTTCGCTTACTAACAATGGCGAGTCTCAGGCGATAAAGCCGGACTGGTGATTTTTCGCTCTTCTCCAGAGTTGCTCAAACAAGAACAACATTATTTCATGTGTTTAGAGGGACGTCTTTAGTGAGTCTCACCTCTGGGACTGTCTGATCGCGGGGAAATCCGAACTTCTTCCTCCTCCTCGGAATCGTCTTCCTCGCTTCCCTCCTGAACGCCGTCTAACTGGTCAGCTTCCTGGCATGCCAGTGGGGCGAGGGGGGCGTGGCTTCCGTCACTTCCTCTCCGCTGAGGGATGGGAAAAAGAAAGGATGTTGAAGGCACACACACGTGGGAATGAAAAGAAATGTTAGACTGCAGCACCCAAACAAGAAGGAGAGCATGCAAAGAGCAGCAACACACACACACACACACACACACACACACACACACACACACACACACACACACACACACACACACACACAGAGCAATCTCTAACTCACTATTACAATTAATAACTCCCTAATAACCATTCCACCTTAATAACTCACACCTTAATAACACACTATTCCACCTTAATAACTCCCTAATAACACCATTCCTCCTAAATAACGCCTCAATAACTCACCATTCCACCTTAATAAGTCCCTAATAAACATTCCACCTTAATAACTCCCTAATAACTCACCATTCTGCCTTAATAACACCATCCACCATAATAATTCACTAATAACTTACTATTACACCTTAAGAACTCACTATTCCATCTTAATACCTCACTATTCTACCTTAATACCTCACCATTCAACCTTAATTACTCACCATTCCACCTTAAAAGTTTGCCATTCCACCTTAACACTGTTTCACTCCACTGCTGTTCACATCTTTATGTCTGTGGTTATTGGAAGGCAAACACTAGCACTAAGCTCTCACCTGTGAGCTTGTTGTATCTGTGCTGTCTCGTCTGTGTGTGCCCTGCAGCTCTCTCAGCTGTTCCTCTGCCTGCGTCCTTGCCCGCTCGCTCTCCCTCAGCCGGGCCTCCAACGGGCGCAGACGACACACTTCATCATGCAGCAGGGCATAGTGTCTCTGCAGCAGGGCCTGATCCGCACCCGCCCCGGGCAACACGCCTTCCATCAGGGCGTCACGCGACAGAGAGCGGCTCAGGCGCAGAGGGGCGGAGCCGAGTGGGCTGGGGGTGGAGGTGGACGGAGTGGAGCAGGAGGTAGAGGTGGAACCGTCCCGCATGCACAGCTCCAGGATGGAGTCCTGTCCGATCACCGCTGCCTAGAGGGAAGATTAGATGTTTAAGACGGCTTTGAAAAGAATTTTGCAAATGGAAAAAAACAAAAACGATATATAAAAAAATATATGAATGATTTGGAGAATTATTAAATCCATGGAGTTCAACTTTCACGCAGACTGACCTGTAGTGCGTGGAGATGCGTGCTGAGGTTTACAAGTCTTTGGCAAACTTCCTAAAAAAATTAATTAAAAAACCCCCGTCAATATGGAAAATGTCAGCATATATTTCACAATTTAAAAAAAAAATGATTATAGGGAACAAATTTGTACCTCATTGGGAGTTCTGTCCTGCAGCTGGTTACCGTTTCTATCCTGCTGAAAGAAAAGTATTGTTCAGAATCGCTTCAGAACAACAAAGATCTGCAGGTTGATCCTATAGTGTTGGTCTAAGTCAGGGGTTCTGAACCTTTCAGAATCCAGGGACAGAATCCAGTGTAAAATCATTTCTGAGGAAAACTGACTAATTCATAACACTAACAACCTTGAAATAACCTCCACCATAATCATGTGATACCCTCAGGGAACCTCTGGCTATACAGAATAGGAAACTGGAAATAGGAAAATTAACTCATGCTGGTAAAGTCATTTTTTTGTCCTGGGGTGCTCAAACTTTTGCTCTCATTTGTGTAAGTCATACCAACCTAGACTCAAGGATCGGTATCTTACTTTTTGTAAGGGACTGTTCCCATCAAGGCTTCCGTTCACTGAAATCGTCTCTCCGTCTATATTTAAAGAGCAAAAAAATTATTAATTAACTATTTTTTTTTATATAAAGATTATTACTGATGTAAAAGGTGAAGACGTACTGCTCATGGGCGCCTTCGTGTGGTTCTGGTCACTGCTGGAACTGCAGGACCGAGGAAGCCCGATGCTCGAGCCCAGGAGCAGTTCGCTTAATCTGTCCACTAGATTTACGTATAAATAACAAAAGACATCAAATTAGACATAATTCCTAAAATTCCACAATTTGCCGTTTTAAAGGGCATTTTATGACGTCAGACCTTCAGCGATGGCGTTGTTGAGCAGTTTCTCAGCCTGCGGCGCGTGCGGTGTGTCCGCTCGGAAAACGTTCCGAGAGCTGGTGGGCATCTTGACCTCTTGTCCGCTTGTGACCTCTGCCAGGTCTGAAAACAGGGTCACGCGCTCCTGTAGGAGTTCTAGGACTTCCCGGTCTTTCTGTTGAATATCAGCTGATGGAGAGAAAGAAAGGTGGAGAAATGAGAGAAAAGACAAAAAGAAAGACAGAAAATCCATTTAGCGAAATTGTTTATATTTAGCATTTAATCAATGGATTTAGATTTATCATCTGAAGGATTTCGAGAGAATTGGAATATCTTTGTTATTCTGACTTTCCAATCTACTAAAGTAGTTTAAGTAATAATTAATATAGAACTGAAATAATGACTAAAATTCAGATTTCAATACTTTATTTATTTCATGTTTATGTAGTCAAGTGGAGGTCGACCGATACCGATAGCCTGGTTGGACCGTACTTGCCGATAAACGATTAATCAACCAATAGTTATAAAAAAATATATAGTTATATAAAAAAACAAAAATGTAAAGTAGTACTAAACTTTATTGCGCAAAAAAAAAAAAACAGTCCCGAATAATTAAAATGTGGTAAATGGAATTATTATAAATATATCGATTAATTAATATGATTATATAATTAATAAATACTAATAAACGAGCGTGCAGTCTCACACGTAAAAACAAGCAGCACATGGCGTCAACGATTCGCCTCTAGAGGCCACACTCGTAATGACAGTGGACCGGAAGCCAGAAAAACAACAGTATGGAGTTCCAGCAATAAAATTTCGAATTGAAAAACCGATGAATCATCAAATGCCTCATTTCCGGATGTGATATAAGGGCTGGCTCATAATCCTCTAAGTGGGAATCGCGTTCCCATACATACGTAAATCCAGCTCTACGTTAGAGTTTATTCTGGTTCTGAGAATGAGACCCGTCTCAGGACAGACCTCTGAGTCGACGCAGAAGGGCTTTGTCCTCCGTCTCGATCAGAGGGAAATCTTCTCTAGAGGGACATCTGTGGAAGATGAAAAAAATAAATAAATAAGTACGCAACGTTTTTCGCTTCATATCCTTATAAAATAATTACAATCTTTGACCCGGACCTGCTGACGGCCTGCTGGATAATCTTCATCCAGTTGTTCCGGTCATCCTTGGAAGAGGCGTGCAGCTCGTACATCTCCGGAGGGGTGGAGTCGCTGATGAGGAACATCCCTCGCTCCTGATTGGCTATATCTCTGACGATCAGGTTCTGGAGCGACAGAACCGACGGCTTGTCCTTTACGCAGAGGAAGAATGAAGAAGTTTATTTGCTGTACAGTCCTAATTTTTTTATAGCATGCTCTTTAAAAAGCGATGTATAATCGTTTCGGAGACCTCGGACTC
The DNA here is from genome assembly GCF_946808225.1 of Silurus aristotelis. Lineage (NCBI taxonomy): Eukaryota > Metazoa > Chordata > Actinopteri > Siluriformes > Siluridae > Silurus > Silurus aristotelis. The sequence goes on along the minus strand of NC_139595.1, from coordinate 17,002,971 downwards.
ACTCACCAGACAGGGGAAAAAATATTTCTGGTCCTTTTCCTGCACGAACACCAGGATGTCTGTCATCAACAAGACCTGCACGTCTGTGGAAATAAACATTGTTACTGAGGAAACCAAACACTTGGTCTTAATCAGACGTTTTAAAAACACACACGATACCTTTGAGTCTGGAGCCCTGTGCAGGTTTTAACAGCAGCGTTCCCTCGTGGAGGAGTCTTCTCCGGAGCAATTCTCCACCCCGGAATACTCCTCCACCCCTTACTTCGGTCTCAGCACGTGGGTCCAGGCGAGCCCGGATCTCCTGCAGCTTTTGCGTCAGCTCCAGCTCCTGAACTTGCTGATCCACAGAGCTCAGGAGCTCACGGATCAGCACTAGAGCCTGACTCAGAGACTCGGCTTCCTCCTCGCTACCTGTGGAACCATAAATGAGATCGGATTAGCATTACATCCATAAAATGGTTATAGATCGGCTGATATGCAACCACCTAGAACAGGGATCAAACCTTTTTCTGTAAGGGCCACTACATTTTCTTTCTTTCTTTCTTTTTGGGGGGCCGGGTCAGTCTGTAACTACCAGCATTATTTAAATGTATATATTATGCCTTCTAATCTAAGATTAGTTTATTATTATGTTATGAACTGACAAAAGATATATAACCTTTATTTGTGGATTTAGAGAAAGCGTACGACAGGGTGCCGAGGAAGGAGTTGTGGTATTGTATGAGGAAATCAGGTGTGTTGGAGAAATATGTGAGGGTGGTGCAGGACATGAGGACAGTGTTACAGCAGTGAAGTGTGCAGTAGGAACGACAGACTGGTTCAAAGTGGAGGTTGGACTGCATCAAGGATCGGCTCTGAGCCCTTTCCTGTTAGCAGTGGTGAAGGACAGGTTGACGGACGAGGTCAGACAGGAGTCTCCGTGGACTATGATGTTTGCGGATGATATTGTGATTTGTAGTGAGAGTAGTGAGCAGGTTGAGAAGAGCCTGGAGAGGTGAAGGTACACGCTGGAGAGAAGGGGAATGAAAGTCAGTAGGAGTAAGACAGAGTACATGTGTGTGAATGAGAGGGAGGGCAGTGGAGTGGTGCGGACGCAGGGAGAAGAGGTGGAGAAGGTGGAGGAGTTCAGGTACCTGGGGGTCAACAGGGGGGAACTGAAGAAAAGAGTGCAGGGAGGGTGGAGTGGGTGGAGAAGAGTGATAGCCGGAGTGATTTGTGATAGAAGAGTATCTGTGAGAGTAAAAGGGAAAGTTTATAGGACTGTGGTGAGACCTGAGATGTTGTATGGATTAGAGACAGTGGCATTGAGTAAAAGAAAGGAGGTGGAGCTGGAGGTAGCAGAGCTGAAGATGCTGAGATTTTCATTGGGAGTGACGACAATGGACAGGATTAAAAACAAGTTTATAAGAGGGATGGCGCATGTAGGACGTTTTGGGGACAAAGAGAGAGAGGCCTAATTGAGATGGTTTGGACATGTACAGAGGAGGGACATGGGGTATATCAATAGAAGAATGCTGAGGATGGAGCCACCAGGGAGGAGAAAAAGAGAAAGGTCAAGAGGAGGTTTATGGATGTGGTGAGAGAAGACATGCAGGTAGTTGGTTAGAAAGAGGCAGATGTAGAGGAAAGGGGGGTATGGAGACGGATGATCCGCTGTGGCGACCCCTAATGGGAGCAGCCAAAAGAAGAAGAAGAAGAAGAAGAAGAAGAAAAAGAGCATATTACTATAAATTTTTTTATATTCATTGCTATTGAAATCAAAACATTTACCTACTTATGTATATGCATATAGTTGGTGGGTGAACCAAACAAATAATTAGACTATGTTAATAATTAGAGGTTGACTGATACTGATAGCTGGGTTGGATCGTACATGGCGATAACCGTTTAATCAACCAATAGTTTTTAAAATGAATACTGGATAAAAAACGAAAACAAATATAATCCATGTTAAATAGTACATGCTGTCGGAGATTCACCTCTAGAGGCCGCTCTCGTAATGACAGCGGACCGGAGGCCGGAAAAACTATCGGTGTGGATTTTTGCTGATAGCCGAGAGTTCCAGCGAGCTAATGGTGTCTTAATATTAATATTATCAATATTACTATTAATAACTCAGGGGAATATTAGTTTAAAAGCCAACCTTTACTATCAAATACAGACATATATGTAAAACATATTTAAAATAAAAATATTTGTTTTGTAACCGTTCCAAATGTTGCCATGGTTTGGGGACTTCTGCCCTAGAAATACTCAAAAAGCTCCTGTTATAGCTTTCGACCAATAAGAATGTAGAATTCACCCACACTGCGGTATGCAAACCATCACAAATATTGAAGGAATCAGTGCCTCACCTTTTGTGTTGTCTAGTATGCGCTGAATCAGCACTGGGTATTTGGTGATGCGTTGCGTGACCAGCAGGATGCATTCTTGGACCCCGTGTCGGCGGAGTAGTGATCCTCTACTCACTCGCTGCGTAGGAAACGCAAATTCTTCAGTAAACGCTTATAAAATAGGCCCAGACACCAAATCCCGATTTTGCGATCATCTCCTGTCACTCACCCGGATAAAGTTTTGGAACCTCTTGTCCCGTGCGAGCAGCTCCTTGTAGAGCTTCACGGCTTTGAGGTGCCGGCTACAGAATTCAGCGTAGCACTTGCGCATCTCGTCTGCGTTATGGCCTGAAAACTGGACACGAGGATCGCGTGGGTGAGCCACTTCCTTTTATATATGTATACCAGAACGGTCTCATCTCTTTAGGGTGCCTACCTGCTCGACCAGCACGTCTCCGAGCTGATGGATGGTGAAGTTGGTGGTGCTCCCTGAGGCCAGGCTGTGGTTCCGTCGGCTCAGCAGCTGGCTGACGAAGCGGGAATGCAGCGCCACCAGCTGATCGAGGCACGGAAAGACGGCGTGCACGACACCTGGCTCGAGCAGGACCTCCTCCAGCATGCCGCGCCGAAACACGCCCTCCATGATGCGCAGCGTGCGCACGTGGTGAAGCTCTGTCTGGATCAGCTCTGAATTGACGGAACAGAGGCGTAATTTTTTCTCGGATCGGGAGCGACGTGCTTGTTCCCTATTTAAAAAAGGACTTACCGTAGATGACGTCTTGCCTCTTGATGACGTCTTTGCGGTGAGTCTGCAGGTAGGACGAATCCACCGCTAAACTCCACGAATCCGCTTCGAAGTCGCGGCCCTCCCTCTCCAAATCCTCCAGCATTGAGGCGTAATACACCTCCCCTGTATTTGTGTGTGTGTGTGTGTGTGTGTGTGTGTGTGTGTGTGTGAGGAGAGAAAATGCAGAGATGTGTGAAAACTCACATTAACATGAAAAAGCTCGGTGTATTACAGTCAGACAGTCGGTCATATTGAATTTCCGTCTCACCGTCATCGTTTAGAGACTCCATGGACATGGCCCTGTTCCTGAAGTTCAGCGAGTCGGTTGACTGAGAGAGGATTCGTCTCAGTCCCAGAGGAGAGTCATCGTTCAGATTCCTACAAACAAGCACACAATACATCATGACCAGAACGCATTCAAAATGTCCAAATCCAATCTAACTTCACCCACTAATGTCTAGATCTAATCTAACTTTACACCACTAATGTCTAGATCTAATCTAACTACACTCCCTAATGTGTATATTAGATGTGTATCTAACATAACTTTATACCCCCTAATGTCTAGATCCAATCTAACTTTATATCCCCAATGTGTAGATCCAATCCAACTTTATACCCCCAATGTCTAGCTCCAATCTAACTTTATACCCCAATGTGTAAAACCAATCTAACTTTATACCCCCAATGTGTAGATCCAATCTAACTTTACACCCCAATGTGTAGATCCAATCTAACTTTATACCCCCAATGTCTAGCTCCAATCTAACTTTATACCCCAATGTGTAAATCCATTCTAAATTTATACCCCCAATGTGCAGATCCAATCTAACTTTATACCCCCAATATGTAGATCCAATCTACCTTTATTCCCCCAATGTGTAAATTCAATCTAAATGTATGCATCCAACTTCTAGATCCAATCTAACTTCATACAACCCCCCCTGCAACCCCAAGAGCAATCTTTATTTCATCCTTTATTTCGAAACGGATCCAGATCAGTTTTCCGTCAGTCACTCACCCTGCGATGTTGTTGGTGGAGACGCTTTTGCTGAGGGAGAGGGTGGACCGTCCTCGCCGAGAACCGAGGAGAGACTGGCGCAGGCTGTCGGAGGGGTAAATAGCCGAACTCGGCCTCTCCTTAATGATGGGAGCTGAAAGACGAGAAAACGGAGAGAAAGAATAAATGAAACAAATCAAGGGCAAATAGTCAGAACGTGAATTGACAATGAAAATCAGTGCACACAGAAATAAAATAGGAACAAATCTGCAGTCTAGTACGGATGGTCCCCGAGTTGTGATGGTTGGACCTGCAATTTTTCGATCTTACAAAGACGATTGCGAAACGGGAAAATTTTACAAATATTTGAAGTTTCGCATAGCAAGCAAAAGTAGCACCGTATTCTTACATATACACTGCAAATTTCTCTGTTTTGCTAAATAATGTACTAATATGTACTGAATCATGTACTAATATGGTGAAGGCATTCATCTCCAGAAATCAAGAAAGTTATGGAAGGAGTCTGAAATGCGTTTTAATCGTCCGCGTAAAAGCCGCAACTTGTTCCGTGGCGTTAAATACGATCAAAATCAAAACAATACATAATTATGAACAACACAGTTCTCCAGAACCCCAAATGGCACGTGTGATAAGATCGATCAAGGAATACGCACATCATCTGTTTGTTTGTTTTTTTTCCCCTCAGAAGATAAAGAACAAGAAAAAGTGAGACTGCACGTCACGATAAGGGTCAAGTAGAAACAGATCCTGTTTATCCAGCGTAGCCTGGTATCTCTACCCTGGTCAGAGCCACTGTGCCTGCAGAAAAACTGTACAACCAGCAGGAGACAGTATGGCTCCTCTGATCTACTAGCAGGATGAGAACGGTGTTTGAAGCTCTGCGCTGAGAAGGGAGGGTCAAGAACATGAGAACGCGGAGGCAATTGTTTTGGAAATAAAAGGGAGGCACTTACTTTTGGTGCGTAGGGCCACGTTCTGAAGAGCTGAACTGTTCCGCCCCAGCGCCAACTTCTGCTGCTGCAAAAAAAAAAAACGAAAAATATACACTTTCAGCTTTTCATAGGTCGTAGATAGAACATGGCAAAGGTTTGTGGACACCTGACTCTAACATTAGCATGTGCTTTTTGGATTTTTTATTCCCAAGTTACTGTTATAGTATCCATCACTCTTCTGGGAAGATTTGGGCTCATACAGGCACAAGGGTGTTAGTAAAATCACACTTTCGGGTGTTTAGCTAAATAGAAGGGCATTTAGAAGTTCATTTGCCGCTAACCCTGAAGCAGTGGAACATCTTCCTAGAAGAGTGGAGGTTATTAGAGCTGTAAATGGAAACTAAATATGGAAAGGGAAGTTCAAAAAGCGCATACTAAACTTATTTACATTTATATTTACATATTTAGCATTTGGCAGACACCTTCACTTATTTATACAACCAAAGGTTAAGGGCCTTAATCAAGGGCCCAACAGTATAGGCTTGGTGGTGCTGCGATTCCAAGAACATCTTCCCGAATCTAATCAGGTGTCCACAAACTTCTGTCCATAAAGTGTTGCTGAATTCTCCAGTGTGAAATACAATTCAAGATTTGTTAGTTCATGCAATGATGTGTGATGAAGTATTTCTAGTATAAAATTTTTTTTTAAAGCAAAATAAAATAAAAAAAACAAATGAAATGATTACTATTCAAAAATTGTCCTTTCAGAATCAGATTTTATAGTTTTTGTGTCGGATGACAGGAACGTCCAGGATGTACTCGCTCATCCGTACATCCTGGTGTGTGTGTAGTGTTTCTGGCTGCGTTTCCGTACCTTCTGCTTCATTTTGGCGCAGTTGGCCAGCGTGTCTCGACAGCGGTTGTGGATCGTGACGTTGCAAGCTGCAAAACGAAAAACGGGAGGATTGTGAATTATTGGGAGAAGTTTACACGTTAACGAAAACAGTGCGAGGGACGACTTCCAACGTGTAAAACATTTTCCCGATACTGTTACGTCAATTACAATGTCAACAATAACGATACAGGCGGTATTACTATAATAATATATAATAATAAATCGAACAAATTTTGCACATTTGTTGGTTTGTCTACATTAGAAAAAACAAAAAAACTAAAACAACAACAAGCAAACAAAAAATAGAACGATGCGAACGGTTCCAGTAATTGATAGACAACTATGTGCTTTCTGAACATCCCATTCCACATTTGGCCCCCAAATTACTGTTAGAATAACCTCCTCTCACAGGAAGATGTTTCACTAGATTTTGGAGTGTAATTGTGAAGATATGTGGTCAGACAGCCAGGTAACAAAGTGAGGTTTAGAGGTGAGGTTCTAAAGCCTGGGGTGCAGTCAGTGTTCACATTCATCCCAAATATGTTTAATAGGGTAGAAGATCTACAGAAGCTCTTCCACTCCATCCCATGTAAAGCATATCGTCATGATGGAACCGGTTTGGGTCTCCTCGTTGAGGACAAAATGTAATGCTAGTGAATCCAAATACACCATATAGAATTGTGCGCCTCCAACTTTGTGGTTTGGAAAAAAACGTGTTATGGTTTACGTTATAGTAGCGATAAACGCTCTTTATCTCGCAAGTCTTTTATTCTTTTACGAATAAAAATTTGGCAAGTCACACAGAAAATCCAAAAACGTCCTGAAGACCGGTCCAAAAACTGCTTTACTTCTAAAACTCGAGACTCCTCCCCCAAAAAACGCAGGATTGCACGTTTCTTATCTGGAGTGTAATTACTACTAAAAAAAAACATTCTATACAATTGTGTGCCTCCAACTTTGTAGTTTGGGTTTAAACCACGTACGTCTGGAAAAAGTCCCGTGTCCTGATACTTCCATCCGAAATGTGTGGATGATGGTAATAAGGTAATAGCCGGAGCGTTTTCGTGTCGTGTATAAGTGTGTAAAGAAAACCAGCCGCCTCCGCACTCTCGGCTCCACCATTACACAAACTACACGCCATCCGAAATCCCGATATGACCTCACGTGTTTTCGAAACGTCGTCCCAGCATGAACTTTCGATCTACACAGCTGCAAGCTACACTTGCAAAAAATGATGTGGTGTCAATCACCGGAAAGTCCGCGATATGTTTCACAGTGTAGCTGAAACGAACAAACAAATAAAAAAAACAAATTTTTACAATTACTCACTTCACTAACGCAAAAAAATTTAAATAAAAATGCCGTGTGTGTGTGTGTTTAAGAAATGCTATAAACACTTTTAGACGGTTCGTTTTAAGAAAATAAATAGCTATCGTCTAGTATTAGTAGTCGGAGTCGTGCAGTCGAGGACATTTTGCTAGAATTGGGAACTAAATTATATGGATGAAGTATTGGCAAAAATTTGCGGACACCTGGTTATAAGTACGGTATGTGCTTTTTGAGTGCCGAATTCCTCCTTTAGTCCCGATTTTCTTTCAGAATTCCCTCCACTCTTCTGGGAAGATGTTCCACTAGATTTTGGAGTGTGCTTGTGGAGATTTGTGTTCAAGGGTGGTAGTAAAGTCAGGTACTGATGTAGGTGAGGATTTTCATGCTAACGCATTCGAAGACACCCTGTACAATTGTGTGCGGTTTGGGAAAGTAACACAGTTCGAAATCAAAGAAAGAACCACACAAGGTATGTGAGTGGAAGATCTTGAGGTGCCTTGCTATAAAGGTCTGATCCTTGACCCTACACCTTTGGGATGAACGCTGACCTCACCCCAGGCCTCCTCGCCTCACCTCCATCACTACCTGACTTTACTCACACTCTTGTGACTGAATGAGCACAATATGGCCACAAAAACAAGTGGAACATCTTCCCAGAAGAGTGGAGATTATTTTAACAGCAAATGGTCACTATATGTGGAATGGGATGTTTGAAAATGAGTGTGCGAGTGGGTAAGTCAGGAAAAAACTGTTAGCTGTGCGTATTTATTGCCATCGTCACATCTGGCTGACTTCAGCAAAAAACAAAAACAAAACAAGCTTTCACTGGAAAAGGCGGTTTGTTCGACACGTGTCGGTTCATTAGCGTTCGCCTTTTTATGTTGCATCCGAGAGCTTCCCGGGACACTTCACGCAGCTGTGTACTCGTCTCCACTGCCGATCTCGTGAATCCTCATTCAGAATCAAAGAAATCAGGAACAAAAGAAAGAGCTGCATCAGCTCTCTCTCTCTCGCACTCTCTTTTGTTTTTCCCAACCCCCCTCCTGCAAATCAGCAGAGCTCTCATTTCTCCGCATTGTTCCAGAGAGCGGGCTTCCTGTGCGGTGTTTTGTAGACAGGAAGTTGTTCTTGTGCAGCAGGAAGTGTGTAAGGGTTGGCAGGAGAACAGTTAACAGGGTGATTAGGGTCAACGGTTGGTTGTGTCAAGGGGGACAAACATGTTTAATCGCTCGTGTCCAATAAATCAAATGAATCGCAATAATATAAATGAATTACAATAATACATTTACCAAAAAAAACGCTATTATCATTATGTTAAATATTATAACTAGCCCCGTGTTCCAGTCCGTACAACGCTGCCTAACTAGGACGCGTATCTGGTCAGATTTACTAATAGAATCAACACCACAGTGTTGATTCATTTTCGATGTAAATTCACAGAGACATTCTAACAACACAACATCCCGAAGACCTTCGCGCGTCCGAAAACTGGCGTTTTACTTCGAAAACTAGAGAGAGAAAAGAATGCACAATTGCACGCGCATTTGGAGCGTAAATACTTGTTAAAACTCATAAAAAAAAAAGGGGGTAATAACAAATCTTATAGGTGGACCTACAATCGGAGCTGCAATATGGTTATTATTTCATCAAAACCTAATAAATCAACAGACCAATCAGATTCCAGAATTTGTAAAATACAATTAACATAGACATGTGACATATCGAAACGCTCAGCACGGAAGGGTGAGTTGATTGATGGGTAATATTGTGAAGTCATATGACGTCACGTGACGTTTTTCAGAAAATTATGCTGGTCTGACTGAGAAGAATTGATTTGCATTTGTAAAGACGAATCACATTTTCTTCAGAATATTGAATTTCAAGTTTGGTAAACTTTTGTTTCCTGGACAATGCTAGGAATTAAGTTTCTGGCTTTACAGACAAAGGCCTGAACTTTGTTCAGAAGTTTTTGTTGCTAAATATAGCCGCGATGATACAGCAGGCATGACACCTTTACAAAAAAAACCCCATGACTACAAAGTAGACAAGACCTAAAGAAAAACACAAGACGAGCCAATTGGTGGTGGTGTGTGTGTGTGTGTGTGTGTGTGTGGGGAATGAGGTCACTTCCTGAGTTACAGATAAAACTGTTATTTTTATCCCAGACATAATGGCTTTGGTGTGATTTCACGTGTCGAGCGTCATCGGCAGAAATGTGAAATGCTAGCCATCTTCTGCTCTCAACATCTCTCTAAAAGGCTCCTTTTTCTTCCCATTTATAGCCTGGACATTCTTGTGTCCCCGCCACGGCAAAAAACACGGCTACGTCCCTAAACATTGAGACGCGAACCTCGTCTGTGCGCAATGGGAATTCGGATTTCCAGCAGACTTTTTCCAAAAAAAAAAAAAAAAAAACCCAGACACACCAAAAGGACACTCCCGTCTGCCATAATGAGGTTCAAAAATGTCCAACATTTTTTTCCCTTGTAATAAGAAGCACAGTAGGTCTATTCATTCGCGCGCACTATGCGTCGGTCTGCTACTTGTCTCTCTCGCGCGCACACACAAACTCCACCGACGCTAAATAAACACGCCATGCCGTGAGTAACCAGACGAACAAACTCTATTCATACACACCCTCATCCCTTTGTTATTGTCAGCCATCCGGTTTGTCTTTTAGAGAAACGGACCACAAATAAAGCTTGCAACATCGTTCGGCCAATCACGTCACCTACGTTATGATGTCATTAATACAGACAGGTATTTAAGTTTTAGCGCCATGTCGTGTCAATCGGTTTATCGATTCACGGTGCGTTTATATCGCTAAACGGGAGGTCTTAGCAAGGTGGTCATTCTCAATTGGTCACAAAGATCGTAGGAACATCGTTCAGGAGCCACGACCAAACAAATCACCACGATTGTGTCTGGTTGGTCTGGTTTCTAGCTCTGTTTTCAGCGCAATTACGCAATACGCAATTACGCTATAAATGAACGCGTATTCGAATTTGATTTGCGTTTTGGAACCTTGATTCAATTCCAGTCACACTATTTCAATGTGATAGAAAAAGGAAACCTAGAAATCCTTTTATTTTTATTGCTGAACCTGGATAGCAACTGTAACCGAGCATGGGCGGGGCTTACGATCGGTTCATTAGCTATTCGTTGGCTATTCGCACATTTGTGATTGTAGAAATCGTAATCGGGACGACAAACAAAATCCGCTCGCGCACAAAGGAGTGTTTGGGATCAAGAGAATCTAATCCACTATTTGGGCCGCATCCAATCCACCTGATCCCCTTTCAGCACCCGCGATTAAAAGTTTTGGCACCGTCCTAAATAGGTCGATGTTATTCAGAACGCCGATATCAGACGCGAGGGGTCATGTGGTAAATCTAAAACGCTGGAAGAGTTTGTGAGGAAACGCGAACTATTATGAAAGATGATCGCAGCATGCGGGGGTTTTGAAAGTCGTGTCTGACTCCATAGACGACCATCCCAGAGGGAACTGCAATTCGCTCCTATTACTTGCGACACAAAAGCTGAATGTCAATACTGCTTCCAAAATGGGCCGATCGATAACAGATTGGAGTAAATGAACTCCAGTGCTCTCCGCCTTTCCTTTCTAGCCGCGTGTGTGTGTGTGTGTGTGTGTGTGTGTGTGTGTGAGCTGGAAAATGCTGCTATGACAGACAGCGTGTTAATCTCTCACGCTGTCCCTGGATTACATATGACGGGGGGGGGGGGGGGGGTGGAGTCGCAGCTGTGAAGCATGCCGAAAAAATTCTGTAGACAAAAGCGCCACACGCCGCATTAAAACTCAAGACCTTCCCATAATGCAGTGCATAATGGCGCTATTATCATCGCGTGCCAGATTGATAAGACCCGACTGTACGTGATGGGGAGGGGAGTCGTAACGAGCGGCGTCTAGATTCCAGTACGGACACATTTCATGTAAAAGCGTGGAATTTCGACGACTCGTTACACATCGATAAATAATCGAAATAAAGCAACGCATGGAGTCTGAGGGACGTCCGCACATTGTGGGTTTCTCTACAACCTGGCAAGCAAAGCTGGTGTTTGGGAAAGCAAAACAAGGAGATATCTATATAGACAAAAGAATTGTGACACCTGAATTTTCCAGCCATTTGTGGTTCTTCTACAAACTGTTACCACATACACACACTTAATTGTTTAGGACGACTTTAAATGCGGCTGCAATAAAATTTCTTCTACTTCCGGCGGAATCGTTTTTACAGCAGCGCCCCCACAGGAAACAGGTGGATATTAACGCTATCATTAGTGGCGTGCCTTTATGCTAGTACTTCCTGTCACCGTTTAAGTTCAGAGATGAGATGATTTGTCTAAAAACAACTGATATCTCTCTAAATATCAAGATCATGTTTTTGGGAACCGATACAGTATCGTCAGACAAAATATCGTGATATTCACATGTACCGATATTTTTGTACACCCTTAATCGGAGAATGAATATCCACAAATCAGGAACAGGATGTTCAAAAATCCCATATTTTCAACAACCAGTTAAATCGGGTGACGATTCCCAGACGGTATTTTGTTGTATTTCCTTTTTTGGAATAATATCAGAATCTGATACTAAAATGGATTTTTCTTAATAAACCTTTGCTGAACGGAAAATAAAATAGCTTGTATAAAAAGCGAAAAACGAGTGATCGGATACGGAGTGCTTTATCTTTATGAAAGCGCAATACTAAAAATACAAGAGAAAATAAGACAGGTCTCCTAAAATGAACAAGTGATTGGTTTCCGTTTGAGAAAAATGTACGGTTTTATTGCTGAAATCGCAGTCTGTGAAAACGAAACGTATTTAGCGCATTTAATTGCCGTATTACTTCGAAATGCGAATATAAAAATACATTTCGAATTGCTTTCAAATGACTTTTCACATTCTGCGGCAACTTCTGTGTTACCCGTCCGGAGTTCTCCGGAGTTTAGCGGGTGGGGCGTCAGTATTAATGGTCCGTGGGAAAACACGTTGCTCCGTGTGGAGGTAAATGAACTAAACGAAGCATTTAGTTTAAATTTCTGTAATGTAATTACTCAAGGAATCGTTTCAGCCCTAGTGGACATGTATTTATTCCCGTTATAAAACCTGGTCCACTCATTTAGTCGGTTATTCAGCGAATAAAGGTCCACTGTATGCAACCAAACACCGTGTGATCAGTCGGATGTCACTGATTGTCTCAAAAGTAAAGATTAAAATCTAAATCCTCTTTCCTCTGGTGTCATGATTTATTCATGACGCCTGACCTCCTCTCAAGTCCGCTGCCTCCCGTCAATATAATTGCACCCTCGGGGCTGAATCGATAGTCTTCCGAGGGTGTGTCTGGAGATTTGGACTCTGGCCACTACTCTGAGTGCCCTTGCTGGAATTCCTATACACGTTTAAAGCAGATGCACCAAAATATATGGATATACACACACACACACACACACACACACTCGCACATCTGTCCTGCTGGAAACAGACGCATGCAATTACTGGCTTTGCCACGGGTCCTCCCTGTTTTTCCCCATCCCCCTCTTTCTGCCTCGCGCTCTCTGCCTCTCTTCTACCTCAAAACCACAACGTGTCAAGGTTACGAGAGCAAGTCGAGGCTGATGCGCATGTTAAAAACACTGCAGTGCATGCGGATTATTTGTGAACAAATAAATTGCCTTTTAAAAAAAAAAATGTTTTTGTGCAGTCATTCCATTTTTCTTACATTAATCTTCATTTCTGTCCTAAAATATATCAAATAAATCTAATGTGTAAATAACACTAAAGATGAGCTGTGTATTTTTTCTAAGCTATATGTTATAGTTGTAAAAAAAAAAAAAAAAGGAAAAAAAAAAAAAGAAGAAAAAACCCCGGGGTCTCAGATTGCTGGTGCACTTCACCCTCGATCTGAACGAGCATATAACAGGATGTCACAATGCATTTAATGGAAACATGTCTCACACCCGGTTCAGCACGCAGCACATTTAAGGTGTCTTTACCATGTCTCGTCGCCGGGAAGCGTACCGCTCTGTGTGCAAAATGAACAAACCTTCAACATTAATGCCTTGTCAATCAGTGACATTAATCATCCTAACGTGATGCTGCAATATTAATATTTAACTGATGGACAGGCATAAGATTATGACGGATCGGGTAGGACGTGGTGTTGATCTCAGAACAATCCTCTAAACGAACATCTTCCTTTGTGCACCATCCCACAAGTCTCACAGTAGGTCATATGTTCAGTAGCATATCTGCAATACTGATATTACAGAAGTGGATTAAAGGCTTGCAGTGTTTTGTTTTTGTTTGCAATCCCAGTGTGTTGCAATAGTTTATTCTCTCTCTTTTCCCCTGATCTAGATCTTCTCTTTTTCCCTTCTTTTAGTTAATGGATTATTTGATATAAAGACTAGATTACAGGATTATTATGGGCAAAATCTCTCTCTAATTTTCTCTCAAATATATATATATATAAAATAGCCTTTATTTGTCACATATACATTACAGCACAGTGAAATTGAAGTGCTCAGAGGCAGAGGCTGGGGTCAGAGCGCAGGGTCAGCCATAAATCGGCGACCCTGGAGCACAGAGGGTTAAGGGCCGTGCTCAAGGGCCCAAGAATGGTAGCGTGGCAATCCCGGGGCTTGAAACTCTGACCTTCCAATCAATAACCCAAAGCCTTAACCACTGAGCTCCCACTCCCCCAAATATACATACACATACACACTCTTTCAATCTTAAGTTTAAATTCTCTCTCTCTCTCTCTCTCTCTCTCTCTCTCTCTCTCTCTCCCTCTCTCTCTCTATCCATCTATCTGTTTGATAGAAAGACAGAATGTTATGTTATAGTATCAAAAATGAACTAAAAGTCATGGTTATAAAAAAATTTGCTAAGAATGAATAAACAGAGAGTGGGAATCAATCAATCAATCAATCTATCTATCTATCTATCAATCCATCCATCCATCCATCCATCCATCCATCCATCCATCCATCTATCTATCTATCTATCTATCTATCTATCTATCTATCTATCTATCTATCTATCTGTCTGTCTATCTGTCTATCTGCCTGTCTATCTGTCTGCCTGCCTGTCTGTCTGTCTGTCTGTCTGCCTGCATGTCTGCCTGTCTGTCTGCCTGCATGTCTGTCTGTCTGTCTGCCTGCATGTCTGCCTGTCTGTCTGCCTGCATGTCTGTCTGTCTGTCTGCCTGCATGTCTGTTTAGATTCTTTTTAACACTCTGCCCTTTATTCTTAAACTATACATTTTCTTTATAACTATAAACTGTAGTTTATTCTTGGTCTTATTTTGAAGGAAGGAAGGAAACAAATATAAGCTTTTTCTTATATCAGCAGAAAAATCACCCAGACCAGCATTTCATCTGAAAAGTGTAATTCTCTGCTGCTGTCTCTTCTTCTGAAATCTTTCCTTTTTTTTATTTTTAAACCCTTTCCATCCCTCTGCATCTCTGTAACGCTACCAACATCCATGAGCATCATCCATTTCTCTCTATATCTATGTACCTCTCCTCCTTGTCTCTTTGTTTGATCTCTTTTTTTCCCCCATCCTTCTATCTCCCAGCTGTTCCTGTGGCGCAGTGGAGATGGAGGCAGGCGCCTGACACACTGACTTCATTGTGTGTGTGTGTGTGTGTGTGTGTGTGTGTGTGTGTGTGTGTGTGTGTGTGTGTGTGTGTGTAAGATGCAGAGCGGAGGGTGGAGGAGGGGGCTTGGGGGTGTGTGTGTGTGTGTGTGTGTGGAGGGGGGGCTTTAGTGTAGCTGCGACTCAACAGTCGATTGATTTTAGAAGAGGGGTGGAGTGGTTGGTGGAGGGATGGCAGGAGGAAGAACGCAGCAAGGAGGTGGCAGGAGAAATCCCTGCAGTTATCACCCCGGCCTACGAGTCAACTTCGATCGACTGTTATCTGTCTTTTCTTTTGTCTTTTTTCCCATTCTCTCTTGCCTTTTCCTTTCAGAACGCTTTAATTATTCCCGTATTCTACTCCCCTCCCCCTTTACTCACACACACACACACACACACACACACACACACACACACACACACACACACACAGATACTGCGCTCTTCACTAGATGCCTAGTCGATTTGGATGATGACAAATCGCACATGCTAGTTCTCTCACTCGTACACGCGCAGTGCGAATTCCCTGACACGGGGTGTAAATCTCACACTCGCGTAAACACTTATCCGTGTCGCTTATTAACTCAAGACTGGTGCCTGAAACTTCCCTCGTTAGCATGCAAATCCATGTCTATTTATAAACCCTTTCATTGACGGCCCATCAACAGTTCGCGATAAACGTTGTAAATGTCGCGCACAACCGACGGGCCATAATCGTCATTTAGTCTGTGATACGTTTCAATTCATAAATTTGCCTTTTTCACCCATTACGCCGCTAATACAGTATAGTGTAGTGCAGCACAATACAACCGGAAACAACAGGAGCTCATCGTGAGTCCAGGTCTTGGCACAATATTTCCTGGTTTTTGAACTGCACAAAATAGTATCTATGACGTGTGCCGTATACATTGCCAGGAATCAGTTTAGAAAGGTATCAGACTTACTAGTAAGATATTGTACAATATAGTATACCATAGTATAGTATAAGTAGGAGAAACTGGAGCTGATACTGAGTATACACATCGGGTTTGTATATAATATAGTATAGATAGGGATACCGGGTTATAGGGATATCCTCAACCCCGGTATAGTTGTCTATACTATATTATATACAAACCTGATGTGTGTATATACACACACACACACACACACACACACACACACACACACACACACACACACACACTGCATAATATAGTATATTATAGCATAGTATAGGCTAGTACATAGTATACACTGTGTTCATGACATAGTATAGTATGCAATAAAGCAACATTATAGCTAAGGAAAAGAGTAGTGTCCATTATGACATATCTCTCCAGTATAGTACAGTACTGTTTAGTAGAGAACCAGTATCCCATTTTACATATTTCCGCAGTATAGTAAAATACAGTATAATACAGTATAGTATATTAGTCATGACTATGCAGCATCTGGAACGAGTGTTAAAATGTGTGTGTGTTGTGTGTGTGGGAGAGAGACTCACTGGGGCAGCTGAGTGCCTCCTTGGCTGTGATGCTCTTGTTGCATGCCGAGCAGAGCGTGGTGGCCGACACGGTCAGAGAGGTGAAGAGGTGACCATTGCTGTAGCGTGCTTCTCTTTCACGCGCCTCCTTCTCCCGCTCCTTCATGCGTTCCTTCTCTTTGTTCTACACGGACACACACACACACACAAAGAAAAATATACAGGTAAGATGATCTTGAAGTGTTCTGTCGAACAGAACCTGACCTACTGCTAGAGCGTTAGCACAGATTATACACTTTGCATTAACACGTTTTTAACAGAACAGTTTACTATTTTAGGATTTTGTTCACTAGATATTTGTTGTGTAATGGAACAAATGGAACAAATAAAGCATAGAGTGGTTCGAGCATGTTTTTAACAAGACGCTGGACAGAGAGGTCTGGGCCAGATGGGAATGTCTGTTCCAGCTGTTCGATTTTTCATGCGCTTCAATTTGACCGTACCGAGGCACACCACGGCGAGTGCTCGGCTCCATGCTGCGAGAGAAAGTGATTTTTCAAGCTTTCATAGTGAGACCTGAGGCGATCCTGCAAAGACATGCGGTCTACAAAAAACCTTTAAGTACATGGTCTGCAGAAAACCTGCAGACACGTGGCTACTCAGAAGACCACCAGACACACAGTCCTGTAGAAGACCCTCAGTCACATAGTCATGCAAACCCCCCCTGAAACATGGTCCTAAAGAAGACCCTTAGACATGTGGTTACTCAGAAGACCCCCAGACACATGGTCCTGCAGAAGACACCCAGACACACAGTCCTGTAGAAGACACATATTCTTGCAAAAAATAAATAAACATGATCCCAAAGAAGACCCCCAGACACATGATCCTGCAATAGACCCTTAGACACATGGTCCTGCAAAAGACACACTGTGCTGCTGAAGACCCCCAGACAAACGGACTTTCAGAAGACCCTCAGACACATGGTCCTGCGGAAAACCCCCAGACAAATGGTCCTGCTGAAGACCCCCAGACTCATGGTCCTGCAGTCCCCAAGACACACAGTCCTGCAGAAGACATTCAGACACATGACATGATGAAAACCATTCCCCATAACATGGTCCTGAAGAAGACACCCATAACATTGTCCTGAAGAAGACACCCATAACATTGTCCTGAAGAAGACACCAGAAACATGGTCCTGCAGAAGACCTTTCAACAAATCAGGTTTTAACCTCAGAAGCCCAGCAGAGGCACAATCTCCTTTAATGTTTTTGAACTATTTGCAATTTTTTTTTATAGCGAAGCAGCCATAACAAGAACAAGAAGTGTCTTTCAGACGCTTACTGTTTTCACCATAATAGATAAATAAACGAACGAAAAAACTGCCTGACTTTTTCACGCTTGCTTGCCCCCCCCATTGCAAAGCCAAAACCACCATTTAAACATTTGTACTCGTACCTTTTCATTGAAAAAACAAGCAGAACTCAATCGTGATCTTCACAGGGTCAAAAGAGATGCCTTATCCGCCAACAATTCTGTCTCATTATCTAGAATTACAGCATTGAGCAAAATAGGGAAGTCTGTCTGAGTGGAAAAATAATACAGCCTGTTAAACACAATGGTGTTGCGAGGGAAGTTAAGACCAATCTGAAATCAAAATCATCTTCGGTTTTAATACACAGTCCATTAAACATGTGATCTGCTTCACGGGTTTTTATCTGGAGACTGAACAGTTCAGTTATTCCAGACTTTAAAGCAGATTATCAGATATTAGTAGCAGAGGTTTCAAAAGCTCCATAGTCAATAGGATATATTTTGTACCCTAAACCATAAAGTGAAAACAAAAGTGCATTAATTAACGGGGACTTCCAGGACTTCACATTAGCTAAAAGACGGAGATATGAAGGATTATTTTAGGGTTATTTGGTGTACCAGCCCGGGTCAAGAGCTGGAGCTGGACTTGTGCGAAAAATGCAAGAGGAAGTCACAGTTCCTTCTCAGACTTCTGCTTGGGCCTGTGCTTTTTTAGTTCGCCGCATGAACTCGTTAACGGGGGTCCAACGGCAGGATGTAATTATGAGGTCATAATTAAACCTCGAATTCCTACGCAAGATGTTCCAGAAACGTTCCGCTTTAATCCCGATTGCCGAGCAAACGTCCGATTAGTTTGCAGCTCTCACACGTCACATGCAAATAAATGAAACGCTGTGATGGGGCCGCTGAGTCGTTTTAATTTGCAAAAAATTTTTTTGCTTGTTCTGTGCATTTGCATCATCATGGTTGCAGATAAAATCTTGCAAAGGAAGTATATCAGATGAACTTCCCCTATGACGGGGTGGAGAGAAGGAGGGGTGGGTTTACCAGGACATTAAGAGGAGGGAGAAGTTATTGAGAAATGGAAGATTTTTTAGTTTGTGCATTTATTGCTTAAAATAAAACACTACGTCCATGAAGCTCTCGGGTTCAATAGTCTGAAAAAACTCTACAAAAATTTGAGTATATTTTAGTACAAAATACTAAAGCATAAGGTGCAATTCCAGTAAAATAATCAACCACGGGTTGGTTTGTATGGACGTTAAGAACAGGACTGGCGTGTTCTAGTTCTTTTTTAACAGAATTACAAATTTCTGCTCTGAACAGTCGTTTTCTCATCAACCTGTCTTGAAGTTAAGATAACAAAAGGTTGGGTTACTGAGAAACCTCTGATCGTAATTCCACCTCTGTCATGAAGACTTTCCTGTGGTGAAAAATTTCAAATAAACATTTTACTGAGACAATCACTAAAAACATTGACGCGCCTTAATATGAACCTTTTTCTCACAGAACCGTTGCCGGTTTCGTATAAAAAAACGTTAGGTGTTCACACTTTCGTTTTCAGTTGTGTCCCAAAAGTAGCTTCGGCGTCATTTTTGCCTGCCGTTTATTTACTTTCTGAGGGAAGGCTCCGTCACGTGACCAAAAAACGTTTCAAAAAACGTCCGTTTTCACAGCCTGCACTGCGACGCTAAAAACTGTGTTTTTGAATGTTTCATCCTGAAAGAAAGCGGCGTCTCGGTGTGGACGGAAGGCCGAAAGACCGAAATATTATCCCTTGCACCCAATATCAAAAGAGTTCTATTTAGTGTAGTACACATGTTTTACCTCGGTTCTCTGGACTGGAATGGAGAGGACTGAGCTGGAATGGATTGGGTGTGCCTTTATCCACTGAATGACATTTAATTAAAGAGGAACATGATGAAAAAAAAATGCACTGGAAATAACTTGGGAGGCCAAAAACTCTCCTCTGGAATGCAATAAATTTGGCGTCTTGTCTCACCCTTAAATCAGTAACCAGAGACTTTAGATGGCATGGGTTCAGCTCTGGCATTCCGGGGTGTACTCCAGAGACAGAACATGCACAACAGGTCTTAATGAAGCTCAATAATTGATGGTTTAAGTATCATTGAGTGATCAGAAGTAAGACAGTAAGATTTAAGATGGTGTTGAGTCAAGCTTGGAGGTTTTGTTAACACATCAGTGAAGCCTTGTTATAAACATATTTTTAAACTGTCTGTCAGAGGTTTTCCGCCTCAAGAAAGTCTCCAGTTTTTTGCCATTTTCTCTGTAACATAGGCTGTTTGACACATCACACTTCAATTAATCAAACACATCAAATAATCTTCATGACTTTGAGGTAATTCCACATTAAAATTGTAGAAGATGCCTTTGGATGGAGTAGCATTACATTTTCCCTTCACTTTCACCAAGAGACCCAAACCTGTTCCAGCATGATGATGCTCCTGCGCACAAAGCCAGCTCCATTAAGATGTGCTTTTCGTTTGTTGAAGTGGAAGATCTTGAGTGACCTCCACCCTGTAGCATGAATTGAAACTCTGAGTGCACCCTAGGCCTCCTCGCCTTACCTACATCAGTTCCTGATTTTACCAACACCCTCCACAATCCAGTGGAACATCTTCCCAGAAGTGTGGAGATTACTTATTTATTTATCAACAGCAAATGGGAACTAAATGTAAAATGGGATGTTAAAAAAAAGCAGGTCAGATGTCCACAAACTTTAATCCATATAATGTATATCTAACAAAAGATAGTGTAAAGATAATCTGATGATATATTTACTCTGTGTTTATCTGCTTGTGTGTATTTTACTCAGTCTGGCTGCTAAACCTAACCACTGGCTACGAATGATTATCCAGACAGCGTTTTGTCAAAACAAGGTGGTCCCCCGAGGCAGTGGTTTTCACTTGTTTTGTAACCAGAGACCTGTTTAACCATAAATTAAAGCTTCATGAACTTTCCACCAGTACATCAGGTTTGATCTGGTGCTTGGACCCCTAAACGTTATAACTTTGATAATGCAGATTGTAATCTCCACCACCCCTTGTTTCAAAATCGATAAACTTCAAGGACCCCACTTTGAGAACCAATGCCCAAAGGAGATGACCATTTTGTGCCTCTGCTTTCATTCTACATTTTATCCCTCTCTCTTTACCAGGCGCCACAGATGAGCACATCTGGCTGGGAGCACTACACTATTGTCAGCACTCTAATCCCCTTTAATGCCAGTATGCCATTAAAATTCCCCTCAGGATGGGCCTGCCGCACTTTCTAAACGGTTTTACAGCTATATTTTGATAAAATAATAATCATTTTGAGCTAGCCACAGCATTTAGCCTGTAGAAATTAAACTCTGGTGTGTGGCGTCTGTTGGGAGGGCTTCGAACCGGTATCGATCCGTGGATCATTTGGTAGCGGGCCGCAAAAAGGAATAAAAACTATTTAACGAGGGTTTTATTACCATTTTATTGACTTTCGTGCATTTATTTCAAAAAGTGACCACTTTCACCCATGCTAATTTCACTTGTTTCGGTCGCAAAATGTATATACTCCTAAATATAACTAGTTAATATATGTAAAAACTGGCTGTTCTATACTTGGCTTAGTAGGCAGATTCGAAAATAAATGTTAGCTAACCACGTCTGCTACATACATGCACTTATAAGAAGCACCGACAATAACAGTAATTTAGTCAGATCTCTGCAACTTCCTTACAAGCATTATTTTTCATCAAATTTCTTCATAAAGTGATATATAAGGTTAAACCACTAACTGTAAATAAGTAATTCGCATTTTTTGTTACTCGTGAGGGGTCATGGGACGAAACCCCTGCGAGTATCGAGGTTGCTGTGTCTATGAACTCGCCTTGAAAGCTTTTTAAAAAAGCTGTATTTAAAATTGACCTTGTCTTTATGCTGTTCCTCCAACAGATTTACAATGCAAAGTTGGTCTCGGACACGTGATTGAGAGTCGGGAGCTCGACGAAAATCAAGTCTGCAACTAACAACATTCATTCTGTCTCAGCACTGCAAGTATTCAGGGATTGTAAGGTACGAGAGCCAGCGTCCAGCGATCCCCCAGTCTTCAATATGGAAAAAACAAAACAAAGGGTGCGTTGCTTTAGGAAGATAAAGAGCTGAAAGCCCTTAGGATAACCTCTGATGGATGAGGATAACCTCTGATAGAATAAAAAAAAGCAGAGGCATTAGTACCAGTGGGGTGGTGGGAGGAAGGGAGGGAGGACAGATGAAGAAAGAACAAGTCCTGGGTGGGTGAATGAACAGATAAAGGCCCTCAAGACCAAGCAAAATAGAAAGAGCAGGTAACTTGATTTCAGACAAAAGACGAGACAAAGAAAGGAAGGACAGGAGGCGGAGAAAGCGTTAGTGCGACTCGAGGTTTTGTACTTCGACACCAGCTCTCGAGTGCTAATTAAAAAAACCCCAGACAAAGAGCTCTTTTGTTAAAAGAGTCAATGAGCAACTCCTTAACGAGAGACCAAGTGTCCTTGTAGACTTTTACCATCGGAGTGCATGCAAATATGTCCACTGGTGCACTGCTGAATGCTGGAAAAAGATTAACGCCACGTTTTGGTGTGTATCTGTGCTCAGGTGTCGCCAAAGCTGTAACGCCAAATCTCCACATTCACTATAGCACTGTCGCTTCTGACCAATCAGAATTGACTGAACTCAACTATATGGGTATTCCATAAAATCTATAATAGACAAGAATGGACAGAAGAGCAATCACTGGTGTCTGTTTGCGTGTTTGAAGAATGCTCCTACACTCCGGCGTAAAGCAGACGGAGGCTAACCTACACTTCCGCTAGGTGGCTCCTTGACATAAATCGGCTAACGAGCAACCCCGACAATACCCCTGGGGGTGGTTGGAGTGCCAATTAAAACTCCCAGGAGGACGTCTAAGAGGACGCACAGAGGGAGATCCAACTAGAACCGACCACACACACACACAACCACATGCCTGTTCAACTACATAAAGCAAATGGGATGGAGTCAACACTGCAATAAAACCAAAACACTTTTAGACTGATTGCTCAGCTGTGCTTTCGAACTCTCTGATGTAAATGAGAGTATGCGGACATAAAAGTAATGTAACCCAAAAAAATTTTTTCCTTTCTATCCACAACATTTTTACTACTATATCTAATAGGCGTAATTCCATAATTCAGATCAAATCTGTCTATCTGGGAAAAGAAACCTCCAACAAACAAAAAATCTGGCAAAAATTTTGTACAAGAAGACACAACCTGATAAAACCAAGGTTGATTATGCCCTGTGGGAAACATCGATGAGCGATGTCGACACTAGCGAGTGAGCTCACTTCCTGTTTCGTCAGGCTTTTTAGTCAGAATTTCAGGCTCTCAAATACAAAATAAACCACGGACCCAGAAACCAACCAGCATCGTACGCACAAGCATTCAAGCACAGTTGATAAAGCACTAAACCCACATTCCTGTCTTCTCACACACTCCGATATCATCTACCATAACCACCATATCTATTACTATTTTTTTTTTTTCATCCACAACAGTTACCAGACATGAAACTAAAATCTGAAAATTCGGTTTAAAACCTAAAATTATCACAAACAGTGAATGAAAAGCATTAAAATGAATGCCGCACTGTGTACGGTTGTGAATTTGAAATTTGGGAACTATTAGAGATGTGGTTTGAAACGAAAAGAAACAAAATTCGCATCGAAACGAGCAAAATCCGACCTATTTAGATTGAATGAGATCGCGTTGCCTCATCATAGTCACCCCAAAAACCTGTAATCAAGATTTCTCTGGAGAGTCTGGTTTCTTTTTGTCACAAAAACGTAGCCAGGATCTGCCTACGTATACGCAAAGATGAGGTTTTTTTTAAATGGGAGTGAGAAAAAATAATTAGGTAGGTTTTCCGGGTCACCGAAACTCAAAAATAGTAAAGCAAATATCTAACCAGAAAAGACCATTATTTAGATTGTGACCCTCAAAAACCTGAAGCGTATCACAAAAACTGCGAGACTATATTAGAAAAAATTCACAATCGTGATTATTAGTGACCTCAGATGTTTGTACTCTCCGTGATATTTACAGTGTGTGTGTGTGTGTGTGTGTTTGTGTCTGTTCAGCTGTTGGAGAGTTTCTGCTTCGGCCCTGCTGTTTGCACAGGTGCCCTCCATCCCCCACTGCAGATGGCCGCAGGCTAAAACAGTAACACACTTGCGCATGTTCTCTTCGGACTTCTGCTCACGATGTACTTCCCTCGTCCTGTGCAACCTGCGTGCTTTTTCGCTTTAGAGATGCTTTTTTAGCGTTTTACTTTCACGCAAACCCTGAATCCTGAGAGGTGACTCTGTAAGCTGAACAGCACAATACATCCATGTGCTGGTTTCGTTACCTGAGAGCTCTGAGACATGAAGACTAATGTCAGCATGGAAGTGATTAAAAGAGTTGAAAAAAATAGTTTTAAAATAAAAAAAAAGAAGTGTTTAATCAATCAGAACGTCAAGAAATGCTGTTTGGGTTTTACGCTAGTTATGACGCTAACTGATCCCCATATTCTGGCTACAATACATGTGCGCCTTATTGTATGCTAACGACCACACATTTAATGTGTGGGAAAAAACGAGTGTAGCGGTTACTCAAAAAAACGTTTGGGTTTCTCGAAATCTCTTCAAATACACCTGCAGAAAGAGAAGATGAGTATGTGAAGGAGGGCAGATAGCGCTTTCAAGCGCAAATATTCTGCGCTGTGGGTTCAAGTTCGCAACGAAAGCACCAAAGAGAACAAAGTGGATTAATGCGAACACTTTTTTGAAAATTTGTGTAGGTTGAAGGTCCAAACTGTTGCCGGTTTTCTGCGTTTGGAAACGAACTAACGGAAAAAAAACACCAGCTTCATTACATTTTCTGAACCTGGGATTGTGTTGCTTTTAAAGCGTTGCGATCGTTTCCTCGAGCACTTATTTAGAACAGGCAGGCGACCGTTTTCAAATGAATTCCCATAACCAGGTTGTGTAACAACCGGTTGAAGTTAAGTAAAAAGCAGCAGCAACGCGTAGGGGTGGGGTTATAATTACTCACATAATAAAATGCAGGAAGTGGTAGATCAGTGGATAAGACCTTGGCCTTCAGCTCTGAAGGTCCTGAGTACAAATCCACACCTCCACTGCTGAGTGCTTGAACGAGGTTATAACCCCTGAATACCTTTTTTTTGTCGCTGTGGATAAGAGCGTCTGCCGAACGCCATAGATGTAAAATACCCATCCGAGAATATTTTTAGACACGAGACTTCAAACATTGGAGATGATGCCTACTGTTGAAAACCGACAGATACATTCCACCTCCTTCTGGAGTCTGCTTGGTATTTACCCTGTAGCCTCGCACCGCTTGCTTGGCAAACGTTTGTGCTGAAAGGGGAGGGTGCGAACATTGACAAGAAATCACTAGATCCTAAGCCGTTTTGTTTAAAGATCTTCTTGCCCGTGAGGATCGTCAAGACAAATCCAAAGACTCCAGACAGACATTGTGATAAAAGCAAATCACAAACACTGAAAATGTTTTGCTAGAGGGAAAAAAATGAGGATCTCTTGATCAGCAGTCTAATGAGTCTCAATGCATGCATGTCCTGGATGCCCAGGGTATGAGAAGCGTCTGGATTGAGCAAGCACTTGAGCAAGGGAGGGGGAAAAAAAACACACTTCCACCAAACCACACTACATTCCTGAGGTGCACCGAAGACACCGTCATATCCACAAGACGTTTCTGTGCGTGGATCAGGATTTCTGACAGAGGTTTCTCTCAGAGGCTGAGAATTTCAGACAACATTTACAAGATGCCTTATTTAAAGTGCATTGTACTTTTCTATCCGTTTATAGTTACGCGTTAAAGCCTGGTATTGCTTACGTTATCACTTGATACCGACAAATTTAACACTGTTTCTAGGTTAGAAAATTGAATAATTCTGACACTGGAGACTCCTTCAGAAATGATTAATAATCATTGTGTAAGTAAAATATTCAGTCAAATCAGGCACACTGTACCACGATCACTCCAAATGAGTTTTCATAGAAACAAATATCAACCACGAATAAAACGAAAGTATTATAATTCATCAGAGGTTTCATTCCAGGGTTCAAAATAAAGTCGGTAAATACGTTTTATTCCTATATTGTATATATAAACACTATATGATCGATTAGATTGTTTCTATTGTTGCTGAACTTTAGCCACACGAAGGCTAGATTAAACACGGCATATTGATATTGTTTATTTGTTCCCATATTTTATCTATGAATCCGTTTAGAAATGTTGATATTTGCAAAAATAAAATAAAGAAAATGCATCGATTCAGCCAGCCAGACAAAAACGCGAGTCACTGCGACACACTCCTATGTGAAATCGATCTTAAAGTTCAAGATGGCCGCAAACAAAATCCCCGTGTTTTTTTTTCCTGTCGTGTAATGACTAAGACCTCACTCGACTTGAAGACACCGCTAACCCACGATGCTGAGAGAAATATAAACTGTGTTATTACTGTATTAAAAATGCCTTATTAAAAGGGATTTTTCTCTGAGAGAAATTAACAATTCCTTCAACTTATATATCGCATTTCTTACATTGTTCGAATTGAAGCTACAGCTTTACCTCAGAAACCAAAGACTCGTTCCTTGAATGCGTTGAAAATTTCACTGTTACTTATTAAACACGAAACGTACCGAAAACTTTGTGTTCCAATATGTTTAATGGGTGTACAAATATTGATATAAACCTACGATTACAACTTCGGCTACGCGACCACTAAAGTGAAAAATACATCAAGGCTTTTTGACCAATCAGAATCAAGCATTCAGTCCCAATAGTTTGCAATGTATTAAACCAGGGCTGGGTTATATGATATTGATATTGTGATCATTTATGATACCGTACACTTACAGTATTTGCTGATTTTTCTCCTACAAATAATTATAATAAAAAAGAAACCTTAAAATTATGAATACTACTGATTTTCTGGAAGTTTCCTGAGAAACCTTTAGACTAGTGCGCATTGATAATTATCGTGTATCGTGGAATCGCGATTGTATGTGTTTAAAAATCGGAAAGGTAAATCGATGTGTTCTGCAAATCTGTGAATCCTGTTACTATCGCAGAGATCCAGACATCCAGAGACATTGTTGTTCTTCATCCGACCTTCACTGATGGCGTTTCACCTTGGGCTGTATGAGATACAAATTCAAGCTTGCACACACACACAAATACACACAAATGTATGCCAAGGTCCGGGTGTGTATCACTAGCACCGAGTGCCACCATTATATCGGGTACAAGGCAGAACAGAGGTCTGATTGAGACAACGAGAGACTGTGAGAGACGAAGGAGCGGATAACGGAGGTGAAGTCAACCCTGTGAGCGCTCCAGTAATAATAGGAGGTCTGTTAGCGCTGCTCTCTGTTAGCGCTCTGTGAGTGTGTGTGTGTGAGGACTGTCTCATGTCTAAGCCTTGGGCTCTGGTCACAATCCTTTCTGTGTCTCCTCTGTCCTCATGGATGACTGATTGCTTGATTGCCCTGAGGAAAAAAGGAGCTCGTCCCCTCCAGGATCATGTCTTTTTGGGATGTGGATGAATATCCAAAAGCAACAAAAAAGAAGGGGGATGAGGATTATGCGTTTAAAAGTATCCCAAATCCCAAAGTTAACAAGCAAGAAAAGGCATATCGCGGCGTCAGCTGACTAAACGAATGTTGCTCGGCTATAAAAAAAAATCATAGCTGCATCTTTAAAGCACATCTAGGAGGCGTGGCCTGAGGTATAGTCCAAAACCATGAGATGTGTTTAGAAAAATAAGATAAATGTCAAGCGGTTTCATCACAAAACTGTCTGAGAAATTGGACGGAAAGTTGGGCGTGTTCAGAATCTGGTTGCGC
Source organism: Silurus aristotelis (assembly GCF_946808225.1). Taxonomy (NCBI): domain Eukaryota; kingdom Metazoa; phylum Chordata; class Actinopteri; order Siluriformes; family Siluridae; genus Silurus; species Silurus aristotelis. The sequence goes on along the minus strand of NC_139595.1, from coordinate 16,975,280 downwards.
ACCTTCGATGCAAATAAGGCGACACCAATCCAGATCAATTTGATGAAAGCGTTTTCGTTTGAAACCGCTCCACGTCCACACTACCAGTTTCAATCATTTCCCAAAAGTTGTTCATTTACACAGAAACGTCTAAAAACGCCAACTGGGCAGTAGCTAAGATGCTTCGACCTGCGGCATTTCCGCTTGACGTTCGTTTCCTTTTCCGGCTCTTCGAAACGGCGCGGTTAAACGACGCCATAGTTTTCGAAAGCCACCGTTTTTCCCGCCGTCCAAACCGCGATGCCGAAACGCCGTTTTACATTGTTTCCACTTTGAAGAGCGTTTTCAAAAACTACGCTTTCGTTGAATGAATAAAATCCTACGTGTCAATAAAAAAAAACCCTTCTGCTCGTTTTCAAGTGTTAATTAATGAATAATTACAATAATTAGCCGCGTTTTTGCTCTAGATCGACCCTCAAATAGCATTCTAGAGTTCAGTCGACAAATAAAATGGCCTCAAGGTCGGAATGCAACCGAGTTTTAAAAAATTCATTTACGCCCGAACAACAACGTAGACGATCTCGGTGCAAAATCCTCACCGTGTCCTAACAGAACTGTAGCAGACGCTTAATTTTCAAACGTGATTTCCGATTACAGGCTGAATCCTCGAACTGTGTTGCACGATGATGATGTCATCGAGCTGATCTAAGCGAGTGTGCGAGTGTCGCTGACTAAAATTAGTCTCCTGTGCAGCCTCGGTTTTGTGTGCAAGCACTAGCACTTGGATATAAATAAAACCTGTGCGTGTTTTGTTGGTCGATCGAGATTATTGCATTAACGGCCTGATTTAGACGTGTAATAAAGCCACCGTATCCACTTCCTTCCTCTCTTGTATGACTGGGGTATGAGTTGGACCCACATATCTGCAATCGTCTCGGCATCTCACACTCATCTTTCGAAGGATCCACCAGAAAATTGGCCAAACTGACGCACAGTTTGCCTTCTTCTACGATATGTGACTCTGCGGCTGATTAACCGTGTCACCGCATAGTATCTTCATGTCCGTCTCATGTTGCAGGACACAATGGCTGAAAGAAACTGGTTTCCTGGTGACCTCCAGAGTTCCATATAATAAGAAGAATAGCGCATACATTCTTTTAAGTGCACGAGGTTTCTAATACAGGGTTGTTTTGGTGACGTTTTATGTTTTTTTTTTTTATATGTTACATTTTTTTATGTACTGTTTTTTTTTTATTTTTTATAATGAACCTAAAATGCACCCCTGTTCACTCCATAGTGTGTATTATATCTAGTACTATACTGCATTCCAAATAGATTTAGATTAGAACCCTTATAATTATTTATAGATGTGTTTTTTTTTTTTGCAGTGATTGCAAAATTAAGAAAAAATAAACGTTAAAGGTCTTTACAATGACCCTTAGATTATTTCCCAGCTCATCAAGCCTCCCTCCCCCATCCGAGATCCTTTTCAATGGAAGACAACGTGGCCCGATCTCAAACGCCTCCCTACTCCCTACGCAAGTACACTACACGGGTCATAAAAAAAAACATTTCTGCAGCCTACGTAGTGCACTACAGCTATTAATTCTGTTGCGTTTGGGATGCAACCCCGCATTTCTGGCCACGCTTTTCTTTTCCAACACAGCATGGCATGGAAAAGAAAGATCCAGGTGAGGAAAGTAAAAGAAAAAGCTTTATTAAAGCAAACGGGACGTTTTGGTAAATTGAATAAACATATAAATATATTTAAATGAATAAGTTGATAAGAATTTCCTCTTTTTTTTTTTTTAAATGAGGAAGGCATCTCGAGCCGCTATTTTCTTAAAGTGCCGCAGTCTGCCGACAGAAAATCACCCGAGCATATCGCTGCACTGTGCTGAATTTTCCGGCTTGTTTTTTTATTTTGAGTTGATAAAATATGATCTAAAATTGCATTAGATTTGAATTGACATTAAAACCCGCTAGACGTGTTGTTATTAAAGATGCGACTGTCATGTGTAGTAATGGGATGAAAAGCTCACCTTTAAGTTGACTTCCTTCATTCTGTTCTGGCGTGTTTTCATTAACGGATCCGTAACACGGGACATACCGAGCATCAGGACCCGAGAAAAAAGATCCGGATTCTCGGATCCGAACTAATTATACAATAAAAAAACTAAAAGTACAATCCAGCCTGGATGAATATAATATAAAATGTAAAAATAAAAAACTCCATAAACTTATTTTGTTCCTCCAAATATCCGTGTAGATAACATAAAAAAAGCAAACGCTGCTCTTCTCTGTACTTTCCTCACACTCACAGGAAACCCGGAGAGCCGCGTTATTTTCCTCCCTAACCGCATTCCCCTTAAACACCGCCTCTTTGGCCTTTGATTGGCTAACCGGATTATATGGACAGGTCATCCTCCAATCATAACGGAGGAGGCGGGACAACGAAAGAAAAAAAAAAGCCAAAAGAGGGGAAGCGGTAGCCATGCGACGCAGGCTTCGTCTTACGCCACGCCCACTTCATTTGCCTACAAACCCTATTCATACTTTTGGCCAATCAGTGTTCAGGTTATGTCTCTGTCCCCGCCCACTGTAATGAGCGATGTGATAACCTTGTTTCATCTTATTGAATTAATTTTTACTTTTATTTATAAATCGTGTTTGTTTATTTATTTATTTCTAAAACTCATTCTATCTATCTATCTATCTATCTATCTATCTATCTATCTATCTATCTATCTATCTATCTATCTATCTATCTATCTATCTATAAAAGTATACTATTTTTGTAATACACTTTTATATAATCTATTCACATGAAAGTTTAAAATACATTTTATTTAATTTTTTTATAATATAATTTATTTATTTATATTTTATTAGACATACTTTAGCCCTAAACATCTTTTATATCTATATATAGATTTAAATGGAAATTTTTATTATTATTTCATTGGAAATCCTTTTTTTTTTTTTTTTTTTTTTTTTTTTTTACTATAAACACTTTTATATATAAACACTTTTTTTTCACTTTTCTATTTACAAATACACAACATTGTGTTTGTAAGTCTCAAAAAAGAAAAAAATGAAAGCAAATGTAAAATGTAAATAGAAAAAAATGTAAAAAGCGAATGTAATCTGTATTTGATCTATTTTATTGTTTGATTGTTTTCGTCTTTTTTTTAAAGTTACGCTTATTATGTATAAATGTCACAGCTTCTCAATGTCACATCTATTACTATTCATTTGAACATTAATAATATGGAACGTATCAGTCACGATGAACTGTAACACTGGACATCGCAGGTCCAAAACACTCAGAGAAAGTTGCCTGAAGGTTTCACCCAGACGGGTCTCATGGGTTGTTGGATAGGAAGCAAGAAACACAGCATCATCTAAATTTAGAGAAGCAGAAAAGGAACGCCCTACGCCGTAGCCACTCAGGCTCAGCCAGAAGCCACTCGCTGATGGGAATTTACAGAAGTGTGGGGTGTGTGCCAGTCTGTTTGGGTGTGCTGATGCATTACACTTCTTCAAATCATCATCACATGTAAATAACACACGCCGAGTTGTAGTGTTGATGTTCGAGACTGGATTTTTTTTTTTTTTTGTGGAAACTCTGCCTCCTCCTACTGTGCTGAAAGGCGTGCAAGATGTGTAGGAAGGTGTAGGAAGAACAGAAAAAACCGCAACTAAACAGACACCAACCTGATACACTCACGCATTGACACAAAGTCTAAACACACACTAAGAGTCAGATAAACTGAACGGTGAATTCCTATAGTGATATAATCAATGATGGGATGCTTTCCGATAACAGCACGTCCCGAACAACTTGCATTCATAAAATATACAACAATCAATGAAAGACATTCATTCAGTTACATTTGAAATATTATGAATAAAAATGTTCCCCTTTTTCGGGGACAGGGTTTAGCTTTCCAAAAGAAAGCTCAGAAGAAGACATGACTGAAGACTTTCCTGTGGTGGAAAACCTTCTGAACGTAAGCTCTGACACTGGAAACCTCTTCGATCAACGTTAATAATAATGACGCGTATAGTGGTTGGGTAAGATGCCTGACGAAGTTTTTCGAGCGCGTAGATATAATGATGGAAATATAATTAATAATGTATGTAAGCACCTGAAATAGTGATGAGGTTGCATTTATAGTGTGATATAAATCGAAGGTTTTTCTATCACACCCCACATTGCTGTTTCTGTCTGTCTGTTTTATAGGAAACTGCATTTAAAAAAATCTTCCCACAGCTACTGAGTGAACAGACACTCTTTCTTTCAATACAGTGACTCACTTTCCATTCATCCCCTTCTATTGTGTCACCGGCTGAAACTGTGTTTCGCAAACGCCCACGCTCATGAGCGCAGGTAAGATGAGACAGGTGTTCTGATAATAGCAGGAAGTGTAAGACAGTCCACTTACTGTTCTTCTTCTGTTCTAAAGGTTTCTAAGCAGGTTTAAACTCGAACATCTCCTGCTATCCAGTTAATGATTTTTGGATATCAAGGTGTAGTATTGGACTTAAAGGTATAGCTGTGGACTTAGACTTGAAGGTGCAATCTTGGACTTAATGGTGTCTTAGACTTGGATTTATAGGGGTAGTCTTAGACCTAAAGGTTTAGCTTTGGACTTGGACCTCAAGGTGCAATCTTGGACTTAATGGTGTCTTAGACTTGGATTTATAGGGGTAGTCTTAGACTTAAAGGTTTAGCTTTGGACTTGGACCTCAAGGTACAATCTTGGACTTGGACTTAAAGGTATAGCCAGGGACTTGGACCTCAAGGTGCAATCCTGGACTTCATGGTGTCTTAGACTTGAATTTAAAGGGGTAGTCTTAGACTTAAAGGTTTAGCTTTGGACTTGGACTTTGGACAGGGACTTGGACCTCAAGGTGCAATCTTGGACTTAATGGTGTCTTAGACTTGAACTTAAAGGGGTAGTCTTAGACATAAAGGTTTAGCTTTGGACTTGGACCTCAAGGTACAATCTTGGACTTAGACTTAAAGGTTTAGCTTTGGACTTGGACCTCAAGGTGTAATCTTAGACTTGGATTTAAAAGAACAATTTTGGACTTGGATTTAAAAGAATAATCTTTGGCTACAATTTAAAGGTGTAGGCTTGGATTTAGATTAAAAGGTGTAGTCTTAAAGGTATACCTTTGGACTTCTACCTCAAGGTGTATCTTTGGACTTGGACCTCAATGTTTAATCTTGAATTTGGACAACAAAGTATAATATTAGACTTGGGTTTAAATTGAACGGTGTAGTCATTGTCAGTGTGTCCATGTGAAGTCAACGTGTAGTCTTGCACTTGGATTTAAAGCTGTAATCTTAGACTTAAAGGTATATCTCTGGACTTGGATTTAAAGGGGCAGTCTTAGATTAACGGTATAGTTTTGAACTTGTACTTCAAGTTCTAATCTTGGACTTTGACTTAGGTGTAGTTTTAGCCTTGGAGTAGAGGTGTAGTCTGTGATTTCTCTACTGTACCTTGACATTTTTTTTTAACAATGAAGAAATAAGTTTATCCCTTCAAATCTGCTCTGCCCTTTTCCCTTTTCCAAAACAAAAACCGTCATTTGTATGAACTTGTTACAGGTTCTTTTTTTTAAGTTTGGCTCAATTGCAAGAATGTCAAGAAAAAAATAGAAAAAGCAGTTGAAGGGTAGTAAAAAAAAAAACTGCCTACGAGTGTGTTTGCGAGATGTAGAGTGTGTGTCAAGCTGAAAGCAGCACGGTGAGTCTTTTAGCAAGACGATCGTTTTTGAGTCTGTTCGGGTTGTGGGGGTTTAATATGAGATAACACTGAGGTCATTTAGAGGCTACACAGCAGTTGCTGCAAAGACTGGCCTTGAAAACTACACACACACACACACACACACACACACACACACACACACACACACACACACACACACACAGGCTTGTGAAGGAGCGATTGTTGGTTGATGTTATGTCGTTATTTCACACAGCGCAGTCCGAGAGGATAGATTACACACCGTGAACAACTGAGACTGAGACCAAGAACAGAAGAAGCATAAAAGAGAAGGGAGTGTTGGAGACAAAAAGGAGAGAGAGATTGAATTTCAGAGGTGTGTTCGAACGAGTGAATACAACAATGCGAGCAGGTACGATTACATTTCAAAGTGCTACCAAAATGAGAGATTCAGATCAATCTGAACACACCATAATCCACCCAAACTGCCCCCTCCTGAATCAACTGCCCCTGCACTTGTCCACACGGGTTCAATAAGGATAATGACGTTTACTGAATATGGAGCACAAGTGGCTTTATATAAGATACATCAATATTCACACAGCAGGAAAGCAGGAAAATTGGGGGGAAAAATGATCAAATCACCTAAAAACAATCCTGGAAATGTAGGTTTTAAGATCAGATTTAAAAAAAACATCGGTCTAATCCCAACGGGGAGAGAAACTATTTATTAAGTGTTTATCCAGAAGTGTCTAAAATACTGCCTTTAAACACCAGCACTTGCTTCGAACCACCTTAAAAATCGGGGGATAGAAAACGAAGACTGAAGAAGTACTTTTTTATAAAAGCGTTCGCGGAACTAAAGGTCATGAAAACATGATGTGATATCAATACTGTTTATTCAGAGCACAAAGCAGGTTCACAGAGGATTTAAAGGATAAGCGGAACAATAAATAAATAAATAAATAAGAGTAGTTTCTAAAGAAGTTAATGGTCTTCAGGGACTTGACTTATAATAACTAATCCATGATCTCACATACTGTAGGTGTCACATCTCAGGGTTTGAGATTTTTCACAACTCTCTGCACGCCGGTTCTTCAAATCGTGCGTAATGTTTGTAAAAGACGAAGTAAATGTAATTTGTTAGTGTACTTAAGTCGTTTTTTTCAATTTAACTTTAACTTCACTATATTTAAGTCTGATATCTTTTACTCATGTACATTTTGCGTAATCAGTCGTCATGAGTGGATAAAAAAGTCAAGCCACCAATCAGGGTCGAGCGCGTGCTCTGTTTTGAAATTGCTTTGATTGGTGTATCTACTTATCACCAACATACGGTTCAGCATCAGTTCAACAGCAAACATAACTTTTAGAGAGAAATAAACGATGGAAGAAACTCCAGCCTCGAACTCGCCACAACACGCTTGGCCTTGTTGGCGTGATTATTTTGAAGTAGTTAAAAAGTAGGTTTTAACTAATTACTATCATTCGATTAATAGATTGGTGTGCACAGAGTGACATTAGAGTCTTATCACATAAAGTGAGACTCTTGTGGCAAAAATAATTATAGAGGACTCCATACCTCGATATATTTCGATGTCTTTTTAAGTAATATATACAGTATTTTTTAAAGTTTTGGCATTTCATTTTATTTGATTTTATTATTATTTAATTTTATTGAGTTATTATTATTATTTCATCCCTTTTCTCTATCCTCTCTCGTCTTCTTTTCTCTGGCATTGTTGTGCTATATATATATAAAAAAATAAAATAAATGATATTAGGAACATTATAGACATAATAAATCATAGTACTTTGGATACTTAAGTACATTTGAATCAACTCCATGGTTTGTGTACTTCATCCACCACTGGTAAAAGATGAATTATGTATGTATTGTTAAACAGGTAAAATCTCCTTAGGACATTATTATATTATAATCTGCTATATCATAATGAGTGTCCTAATCAGAAATAACCTCCGGAGCAATAGCAGAATGTTGGAAAGGTACACCGAGTACATAAATGAGGCCGATCCCAGGCACCAGCTGTCTGGGACCAAAAAAAAAAAAAAAAAGGGAGTTCGTTGTTAATTACTTTACTGCTCAAATAAATACTGTGCTCAGATCTAGATGATGGATTACAGGTTATAAGGCCTTCGCCTCAAGACTATTTCAGAAACTATAAATAAAGACACTGTAGCACCAAATGACATCTTTCTGGTTGAAGTCGCTTTTATTCCAAGCACATCAACGGTTTGGGGCCACAGACTGAAAGCTTGAAGTTCGCTGATCAGCTCAATAAATGGTATCGAACATAATATTATAATCATTTCCAACATTGGTGCTTATTTTTGGTAGCTCAGTGGTTACCATGTCGGACGTCTGTTTGGAAGGTTGTGAATTTGCATCCCAGATCCATCAAGCTGCCATTGATGAAGAGTATTTCATTTCTGATCTGAGAAACGCACCAAAGCAACTGAGAAAAACTGTACTGTGATGTACAGGAGATCGCTGAAAATTGTTCTCCCATTAAACTGGCATTAGCAACATTGAATACTAATACATTCGTATCGCTAAAATTGCTAAGCACGTGAGAAACGTGAGAAGCGTTACAATGAAACGAATGAACGACTTTTTCATCAATCTCAAATCCAAGGACGGTGCCATTCAGTATCAATATTGCCTTTATCTTACACGATAGCAAACCAGATGTCTGAAACGAAGACAATCTCATTTTCAACAGTGTGCCAAGCAAACAGGACAACACGTGCGCTTTATTACTGCACAATGGAAAATGAGGCACGTCTCCGCGATACTGCTGGAGTAAATATGCTCAGGTAAGATTCCACATCCACATGAGCTACACTTTATTGCGGTTCATATCCGCTGCTCAGCACCAAGGTTTGTTCCGTGTTCCAAGCCACATCCTGTAAAATCCCGAGCCGAGGATCTGCGAGCGGGAGGAGGAGGAGGAGGATGACAAGGAAGAGAAGGAGGTGGAAGGAATGAGTTGGAGGATGGGCGGGACCTCCAGTGCGCTGATGCAATCCTGCCGTCCGAGAAGAAATTGCCCAGCTGGCATGAGCCGAGCCGGGGGAGGGCGAATCTCACTGAGATCTGTGCAACGTTCACACGCTCAGTTGCTGTCACACACACACACACACACACACACACACACACACACACAAACACATATGTGTGTCATTTTCACATAAAAGCGCTATTGTGCAAGACCCAGACTAGCATATGCCAGGAGCAGGCTACTCACCTGCTATAAACACAACATAGAATTACATCTTAAGACTCGTTGAGCTGTTTATAAACACACATCTAGACTTAAACGCTCATAAATCTTTCACACATGCTCGCACACACACACTCTCCAGATGTCCCTCGCCACATCTGGCTTGGAAAGGTATCAGCTTGTTTTTTAACTTCGATGTCCTGCTTGGATTTATTGCACCTACTGAAGTGAAAAACAAACCAGCGAGAGGCCAAAAGAATACACTTGAGTACTAGACTGATAAGTGCAGCGTGATTTCAGCGATGAAAATCAGACCAGGTTTCACGTCATGGGGGGAAATGATGTGATTAGACCTAAAAAAAGTGATTATTAGAACTCTAAGTAAGAATTTAACCCTCTCAGTGTTCACACCTAGTCTTTTACTGGTAATAATACCATCATTATGACGCTACAGCTGTAGAAACCATCAGTAGAGAAACGCAGTATAACAGAGCACTGCATCCCAGACAGGAATCTTAAACAGCAAGAATGGATGCCATTACTGAAGCAAGATACCCAAAAAACCCAATTCAACACGTCTACTTTAACTGTAGCCACAACTGCACCACCCACCTACATCATCTCTAGTATAAGCATCGATATTAACCTCATGAAATCACCCATAGATTGGTTTTCCGTGCTTTTTTATGCATTTTTATGGGTTTTCCTGGGGATTTGAAATGACAGAAAACGTCTTTTTTGTGCATATTTTATGTGTTTGGGGGGTCGCAAAACTATAAATGGTTTAAAACAAAAGAACTGTTTGGACCAACCTTTCCAGCTTTTCTTGAAAAGTCCATCTTAGAAATGTCCTTGTAAGTGTAACCTCCTGAAGCTGTTGTGGAATCAAAAACTATTAAATCGGTCCAAATATGTTTAAGCATGTGCACTTTGCAGCCAATGCGATCTATCTATCTATCTATCTATCTATCTATCTATCTATCTATCTATCTATCTATCTATCTATCTATCTATCTATCTATCTATCTATCTATCTATCTATCTATCTATCTATACGTATATATGAAAAACACTATTCACAAAAGGGTTGCCAGGTTTAAGTTTTTTCCAACGTATTTCTTTATTTATCTTTAGTAACGAATACACATTTAATTTAAGGACAATACCAACTAAGAGGAAACCAGCGATGAACAAAAAACTTAGACATGCTCTGCATTTGTTGTTCTGATTGACTACTTATTTATGGATGAAATTCAAACCAGAATGTTTTTTTTTTTTATATTCAAGTTGTTGTAATGAAAATGTTGATGATGATGATGATGATGATAATGATGATTTTTATTATTGGGGGAGTATTGGCTTAAGCTGGTTAAGGTTCTGGGATCTCAGTCTCAACAGCTACCCCTGTTGAGCCCTTGAGAAAGGCCCCTGACCCTCTTTGCAGCAGGGCCACTGTATCATTGCTGGCCCTGTACTCTGCCTGTGGCCCTGTGCTGGGCTTGTGCTCAACTTTCTAACAAGCTTGCACATGACAACAGGTTTTTTAGTTACATTACAAGTCATCTGAGTTATAAATTGTCAATAACATCACCATGGATTGTAACACCGGTGAGAAATTTCCATTAAAAGTTTTCTTGGCAACAGATGAACCTGCTGCATTCATTATCCAGCTGGACTGAAGGGTATTAGTGTTATGACATCAAAACAACCCAGAAATACAAACAGACATATTTTATAGAGCATCAACTCTGTTTTAAATGGTGTTTCGACCTCGGTGACTCGAATTCTAGTGACATTTGTGTCGATATGAATTAGAAAATAATGTATAGAAAATACAAAAGGTTCTTGAAACACTGCTTCAGACTAGAACGTACATCAGAGCTCCTAACAAACACCCCCCCCCCCCGCACACACACAGACACACACACACACACAGACACACACACACACACACACACACACAGTCCACAGATCAGTGTAATATTTGACCCTCTTGTTATCTGCTATTTGGAGAGATCTGTATGTACTACTGTCAGAGATCAAGCCTAACCCAAACACACACACACACACACACACACACACACACACACACACACACACACACACACACACACACACACGCACATACCACATCCATCTTATAATCTGGCTGTCCCAGGATTCCGCCTTCTCATTTCCTGCTATATGGAGGGATCTATGTGCACTACTGTCAGATCAAGCACAGCCCACACACACACACACACACACACACACACACACACACACACACACATGATGGATTCTGTCACTTGCTTCAAATAGCTTCAACCCCGTAATCTCGTTGTTACAGCCCTGTCTTTGCTACAGATGTTGCTAGTGCATGTCTACAAGCAGAACTCTGAGGGTTTTGCCCGTCTGCTGACAAAGCGCAATGCTTGGCAACCGAACAACAAATACTGTTTCACTGATGTAAAGGCACACGTGTAAGAAATAAGTAAGTGATATTTATTAAAGAAAAACGGTCATTGACATGGTAAGGAGATGTTTGTGTACGATTTCGAGAAGGAGTCTCCAGTGTCAGTGCTTTAGAGTTCAGCTTTCTAGACGTATGTAAGTGTATTAGTTTGTAGGATGGAAAGATAGAGGATGAAGCATGTATTCATAAGTCTTAATTACTTTATGCAAGAAACAAAATAAAAAAGGAGGTGTAAAATTCTTCTACCTACAATTAATTCAAATGTGCAGTCTTTACGGGGGAAAAAAAAAAGGATAAGCTTCGAACTATAGTGAAATTACGGCATGATTACAGAAATGTTTGCATGATGGCGGTTTAGACATTAATTTATCCCCTCAGCTGCAACCAGACTGCCTTCTGAAAATGAATAATTAAATATGTACTGAACTGAACCTGACCATAAGATTGGTGTTCACCTTAGGAAAGTCAGATACTGATGTAGGTGAGTTAAAAAGGCCTGGGGTGCAGTCAGTGTTCACATTTATCCCAATAGGGTTGAGGTCAGATCTCTACAGCAGGCCACTCAAGATCTTTCACTCCAGCAGCATAATATAATATTCAGAAACCAAAAAAGCAACACAACTGCACCTGCTTAGGGTCCAAATACATATAATATACCGTAAGTCATCTGGTGGTTCTGAATATTGCATTGCCAGGAGTGCCCCCTACTGGCCAAAACAATTTAACAGCCAAGATAGAATTGAAGGATAAACCTAACAGATTGCCAGTTTGCATTAGTAACCAGAAATATGCAAGCTCACATACCAATACACTCAATAAAACTGTTACTGGGACATTCATTAAGATAAAAAAAAAAGATACAAAACAACCATCTGACAGCATGTGTTTCTATGCATGTGACCATAAATCAGGATAAACCCATCAGAAATACGTGTTCAGTCATAGAAATCGTGCAGTCGGGACACTTCTTCTGCTTTGATTATTGTTTTACGTCCTGACGCAGCATAACGAGAAACCAGACAGCTTCCTTTGTAACCTGAGTGCGGGGAAAAGAGGGAAGAGGAAGTCCTCTTTCGGTCCCTCCTTCTCTCAAGCTTTTTTCTTCACTCTAGTTATAGCAGTCTGAAGCTTTTCGCTGCAGTCTTCTAACTGTACGAACTGATCTGTAACTGTATAATGTTATAGAGAATTTTAGTGAACTGAAATCGGTTCTATGGTACGTTGAGGATTATTGTGTCATTTTGTAGAACTGGTCATTTCTGGTAGATGATGACAAATTCTCATTTCTGATTGGTCAGAATTTTTTGAGAAAGTTTTTTTTCTAAGGCTAAGGGCAGTTCTTACTCGTCTATGGCATCAGGTTTAGATCAATGTGGTTTGTCAGAATACACAGAATAAGAATACACACACACACACACACACACACATACACACACACACACACACACACACACACTTATTATATATATATATGTATTGCTTTTTACAGTCAGTAAAATAAAGCCTTAATTATTAAGACAAAGTGTTTTTACAGATTCTTAGGCCATTAAATGTAACTATTAATGGATTTTTTTTTTTTTTTAAACTAAAGGGAAAAGAGAAATAAAACACTGGTGTTACTGAAAAAAAAAAATATGTTTTTTCACATCACACGCCTTCACTGTTAATTCTTCTTCTTTTATAGCACATTCCTATTTAAGTTTACTGTACATTTTGGTGAAGTATCCACAAGAAATCACTAGTCCCCTGTTCTGTTCACTGATACGCTCAGGTTTCTTGATGAAAACTCGACAACACCGTGTGGTTACTCGTAATATTCTTAATATAAAACCCAGGATAGACACGGCAACCGCATCACAAAGCAGGCCTGCACTTCCCTACCTTGTAATTCCTTGCCATCTTTCCCAAGAAGCTGAGACTCCGGACCAGGGAGCGCAAACCGTTCGGCTTCTCGCTCTCCTCGTTGTGAAGCCCGTGGCCCTCCGTCGTCTCCTCGTTGTCCCAAAACACACTGCCGAGCTCTGCATCCACCCGAAGGCTGCCCCCACCCACACACACACACACAAAGACACACCAACCCAAAATCAGGCTATCCCAGAACAATCACTGGTTCCTAGTTGAAAAAAAAAAAATCTAAAGTCAACTCTTACCTCTGTGTAGACCCTCCAAGTAAAGAGGAAAGGGAAGAGTGGGCTGAAAGAAAAAAAAAAGGCAGAAAAAATACCCAAATCAGTTTCACACCCGAGTCAAAGTTTCGAACCTACAACGCCGTTTCTCCTGCATTCTAAAGTGCCTTTTAAAGTCTTTTGGGACATTTACATCTAAAGCATAAAGCTGCATGACTGGACAGCCGAGACGCTTCATTACTTCATTAGAGATGGGAGAGAGCGAGTGGGAGGTGAGAACGCACCACTTTAGTGCGCTGACGAGCGACTTAGCAGAACAAATGCAGGAAGACCGCTTCCGCATAACTGCATTCACACACACACACACACACACACACACACACACACACACACACACACACACACACACACACACAAAACGAATTTGCAGCACTTCCACACACACACACAGACATGTATATCTTGAGGGACTGGGTACAACAGTGTCGTAGCTGTAGGTTCTACACAGCCTATAGAGTATAGAGTTTACACAGAATGGTGCGAAACACAAAAAACATCCAGCTCTGGTCATGAGGAAAAAAAAGAGGAAAAGGCGCAATGTACGAATGTGTCAGCAGTTCTGGTGTCAGCAGTTTTTAATAGAATCAGAAATACTTTGATTGACCTTTTGATGTATCTTTCTGGTTTCTCAGACTATTTATAGCAGGTGTAACACAAACCAGAATGGGAACTCATTTTGCTGATGTCTACAACATTAAATTCAAATAAAATCCTGACAAAAAAATTAAAATGATGATCACATTTCTTTACATTTAAAGAACATTTGTGGACAAGTGAACAGGTTTGGATGACATTTGGAGAACTGCTAGTTCACGCTTGGCAAGTTGATTATAAGCCAAACGGACTTATCTTAGCGGAACTTTTGACACGTACTTCCTCTGCTTTCAAACTGCTTTACAGGGGCAGCATATAAACGCACACGTAGTCCGCACGCTTCCTGATACGTGAGCATCACAGCTGCGGATGATTGGCTAGCCTCGCTTTGAGGCAGAGAAGAATTGGGAAGCCCCGCCCTGAATCTTTTGCTCTCTTGAGTAGTGTATGCTCAGGGGTATGGGTGGGGGTGTGGGGCAATAAGCCCCACCTATTAAACAGGGGCAGGATGACAGATGAAGATCCATGACATGTTGTTCTTTGAATTGTGTGTGAGTGTGTGTAGGGTGAGGGGCAGTTTACCTTGGGCGTGAGAGTGAGGACGCTGTTTGGCAAGAGACGAATGGTTTTCACGTGACATGACACAAAGTGATGGGACAGACATACTGTGGCTCTGCAGGGGGGACTGCACCTACAATACACACAAACGTACGGTGACGTGACAGCACACAAAACACGCACACACAAAACACAGTTCTTAATAAATGCACTGTCTTTTAATTAACCTGTAATCTATTAGTGGTTCGTTTGTATAACAAACACAGACACACACACAAACACATACACACACACACACAAACACACACACACACACACACGTCCATATGCATCCACACCCATAACAAGTTTTCAGTGTTGGTTTTGTGGTTTTATACACTGATGGGAGAAAAGCAAAAAAGGAACTGATGCACAGATCTCATTGTGTGTATTTGTGCGCATGTGTGTTACATATATGTCATATTTGCAGGAATGGTGTGTATGTGTGAGTGGGTTTGTATGTGTGGATTCATATTTGTGTGTTTGTGTACATGTAAATTTATATATTTGTCTTTAAGGATCCTCTCAGTACTTAATACAGAACTCAAAGTTTGATTGACATTATCTTTATCCAATCAGCATCAGCATCACTTTTATTAAACCCCACCTCAGTGAAAGGGAAGATCTGTGAGTCTGATCCCTCCTCCTCCTCCTCATTGAGTGACAGAAGGGACTCGAGATCCTCAGTGTAGTCAGTGATGGGGGCTCGACGAGGGTCTCGCTTTTGCAGACTGCCACACCGAACCGTCTCCATCTCCACAGGGTCCAGAGCCTCCAGACTTACACTGAATTATTGGATTAAATGCACATAATTATTATTGTTATATTTTTATTATTATTATTATTATTATTATTATTATTATTATTATTATTATTATTATTATTATTATCATCATCATTATTATTATTACTATTATCTTGCAGAGGTAACAAATATATTTATCAGAAATGGTTACAATTATTTTTCACTGAATAAATAAACAAAAATTTTTACTGTTAATACACTTAATAATACTAAATATTATTGCATGGATAAATTTATTTTATTTTATTTTATTTATATGATTTTATTTATATGACAAAAAAACAACAACAATTAAACAAACAATTTTTTTTTTCAAATTAATTGAACTGATATCAAACATAAGTATAAAGATGAGAAACAATTACAGAATTTATTCTGTAATTGTTTTATTAAATAAATAAATAAATAAATAAATAGTGCCGTGTATGCAAAACAAATACTAACGATTATTGTATGGATGAAACATTTTTTAGATTATATTTATACAAAATGAAAAAGTAACAACTTAACCAAAAAAAAGCAGGTTTTTAATAATAATACTAATAATAATATTAATAATAATAATAATAATATTAATAATAATAATAATAATGTGTAGCATTTGTAAGAACCAAGTACAAATAAACAAATAAATATCTATAACATGAATAGAATATTTTTAACAGCAGTAATGCAATAATAAAATAATTTATAGCATATTGAAGAAATGATTAATTACTCACACACACACACACACACACACACACACACACACACACACACACACACACACCATAATCACATGATGTGTCCCAGACTAACACAAACACAATAAGGGCCGCACATCCACATTTCACCCCGCAAATAAAACACAACGCAAATAACACAAACAACAACTGCGAACACCACAAACGCCATCGCAAACACCGCTGATATCACAAAGTACGCGAACGCAGCCAAAACTCCCAACACGACCCCGGCTACGAGACTCAACACAGCGATGGCGACCCGTAGAAGGATGTTCTCCATTGTGCTCTTAGTATCTCTCTCTTTTACTCTCTTTCTCTCTCTCTCTCTTTCTCTCTCTCTCTCTCTCTCTCTCTCTCTCTCTCTCTCTCTCTCTCTCTCTCAAACAGTGTGTGAAAGAATAAAGCTAGTTCTCTGTTCACCCAGACAATGTCTTCAATGTAAGTATGAAACAATGCTTGCAGTGACTCAGTGCTCGGCCTCTGTCTTGTATCTGCTCTGCCCTTTTTCTTGTCCTGTTCTGAAGAAACAAAGTGCATCAACCTGTCCACATTTTGCTAGATTAGAGGAGCCCAAACGTATCATATGAAGGGCCAAAAAAAAAAGGGCCAGGAAAGAATAAATATAAAAAAAAAGAATAGAGTAAATAAAAAAAAACATAAATCTGTAATCTGATTAACTAATGCAGTTTCATTTTCAACGTTCCTTTTCTTACGGTACTACGATCGGAAACAATCCAATTTCTTGTACAATAAGTTTCGATGCGTCATTTAGTGACCTCTAGTGACAGAAAGTTTGTCCGAAAGTTTGTCCGTCTTTTTCTCTTCTCACATACTGTATATTATCTCATGTCTCACTCTGCCCTGTGGCACCATTTTGGGCATCTGTTTGTTAGACGGTTTCAAAGGAAAATACTTTCCGCTTTGTTTAGGAGCAAATAATCCGTAGTAAAGAGAGGAAGTGATCAATAATAAATGGTAAATGCTCAATAACGAGATGCCAATGCTAACATTCTTATTTTGAGAATGACAGGTCACGCTGGTTATCGGTTCGACGCAAAATTTAATGCTGTACAACATACAATAAAAAAAAAATAATAAAAAAACCGCGGTTTCCTGTTAGCGCTTACATCAATAGCAGCTATAAATACATTCACTGTGTATAGGAGAAGCCCTTATCCAGAGCGACTCACAACTGAGTAGTTGAAGATTAAGGGCCTTGCTCAAGAACTCAGCAGTATCAGCCTGGGGGGGGGGGGGGGATTTGAACTCATGACCTTTTAAAACCAAAGTCCAATGTCTTATCCGCTGAGCTTCCACCTTCCTAAACAGTCCTGTCCAATACCAGATCTTTTTTCCTCTCGAACCTTGTTGTATTACACTCAAAGAGAACTGGCAGCATCAAGACAAAATTCTGCATAAACACACTGTGAAGGAAATTACAGACTGAGCCGAAGTGGAGAAGGAGTTAAATTTCAGGCCTGGAAACTATACCTGGATCTATAATATAAAATTCGTCTTCGTCTTTTTAATATTATTGCTGTTGTAGGTGTATTAACAACATTATTATTATTATTAATGTAATTATTCAGTTATTTATTTTGTTTCACCAATTAATTTGTTTGTTTGTTTGTATTATAATATTAATTATCATCATCATCATCATCCCGTTACCTGCGCTGTCCACACTGCGGGTGGCTACACTGCACCACGCCGGGATGCCAGCTGTGTCTGCGATTGCACGTGACCCGAACCATGTGACCCGTGAGCGGCAGAGTCAGCATCAGCTTCCTCATGCGTGGAGATGGTGAGCTCCGGGGCAGGCAGCGCGATAGGGGTGAGATAGGTGACACCGGCGGAGGTCCCGGGGAGCCTCCTGGAGGCACACCCGAGTCCGAGATACGGATCCTGTGGTGCTGCGAGGTACTGATCATCTGTGAATAATAAAAATGCAGAGACATTTCATATATATATGGGGAACAGATGTTGAACAGAAGGTCAGGGTTTCAAGACCCAGAATTGCCAAGCTGCCACTCTTGGGCTCTTGGGCCCTTGAGCAAGGCCCTTAACCCTTTGTGCTCCAGGGACGCTGTATCATGGCTGACCCTGCGCTCTGACCACAGCTTCCTACCATCGCTGGGATATGCAAATTATTATTTCACTGTGCTATAATGTACATGTAACAAGTAAATGCACCTTTATTTTATACAAATATAAAACAATATTTACATTCACTACACTATTTATTTTAATTATGAAAAATATTTTGTGTAATAAATGAAGATTTCCATATTCTATATTTTTACATTATGAATGCATCTCTACTTACACACTCACAGACTTTACACACACTTTAAGGTGGTTAAGATTTATAGCCAGAAACAATGATTCCCATTTGCCACTGCATCACATGACTGTCAGCCTTGATTAACAAATGTATATAAATTCCACCTTTCCCACGTTTTGGAATGTAATATTCCTGAGCATGGGCTAAACCAACACTGGCATCAAATGGGAGACAACCAATTAATAAACAGTTGCTCAGGCAGACATGTGACACTGTCGTCTCATGTGCAGTGGCTGAAAGTAAATCGTAGTTTGTGACTTGAAATTGCAGCATCACATACCGTGTACATCAATGCGTGTTCGATTTCCCAGTTGTTTCCTGGATCAAAAAACGCTCCTGAGTGGTGTCTGAGAGTTTCTGCCCTCGAGGGACCAAAGGATTCATGAAGTGGAGGAAAGGGTTCCTGCAGAAATGCAACAGCGTGAAGAAAGAAATATTTATTAGACAGGTGTGGATTTACAAGCATGCTAACATACGAAAGAGTTGTTATTATCTTTAAAAAAAAACCTGGAGACTGGAGCATTCAGATCTTCGGCTCTTTGCAAACGGTAAACAGGAAAGTTGTTTCGCTAGAAAGGTGGATCGCTCGAGGGAGGATGTAAACTAAGCTATGTTCATCAGAGACACTACAAAGACAAAAGTAGGATTTGGAGATGGTTTTTTTAGCATCCCCAATTACTGTTAGAATAACCTCCATTTTTTTGAGAAGATGTTCCACCAGATTTTTGGAATATGTTTGTAGTGCAGTCAGAATTCCAACTCTCAGAACTCTCAAAAGTGTTTAATAGGGTTGAGGGTCTAAGCTCTAGAGCGAGCCACTTAAGATCTTGCACTCCAAAACATGTAAAGCATATCTTCATGGAGCCGGCTTTGTGTACAGAGACACTGTCATGCTGGAACAGGTTTGGGTCTCCTGGCTCCTAGTGAAGGGACATATTTATTCTACTATCTCCAAAGAAATCCTAAACAGTTGTGGGTATCCAAATTTCTCCAGTTTGGGGAAGAACCACATTTAGCTGGAAAATTCACATGTCCCAATTATTCTTTCCAAATAGTATTTATAAATTGACACAAACAGGGGTTTTATTTTTCCAGAATCACGATAGTCT
This sequence comes from Silurus aristotelis, assembly GCF_946808225.1. NCBI lineage: Eukaryota > Metazoa > Chordata > Actinopteri > Siluriformes > Siluridae > Silurus > Silurus aristotelis. The sequence goes on along the minus strand of NC_139595.1, from coordinate 16,955,497 downwards.
ACATACAGAAACCCAACAGCTTCCTGACTAATTTTACAGCATATTCAGGGATTATATGCTCAATTTTGAATTTTATTTTTCTCATTTTATTTCCCAGACAAATTGAATTTCCAGTCTGCCATCACAATGGAACGCCAGTGTACCGAGAGAAAAGTGTGGCCTATGCAACTGATGAACCAAAACAATCATGTTCTTATTTTTTATTGTGAGTTAATTAGTAGGTTAAATCTGTATTTCAGCTTTAAAACACAAGTGAAAACACTGACTGAAGCGAACTGTAATTATGCTGATTATCAGGTTGAAGTTAATGACTTTGAGAGCTCGGTTTAGGATCATCTTGTAATGGTTAAATAATTCTTCCTGGCTTCATGCAGTGCATTTGCTTTATCAGAATGCAGTCAAAACTCGTCTGACTGCTGAAAACTTGTAGTACCTTCTGGTATTGCACAACTCGTGGCAAAATGAATGTACTGTAATATATTTTGCGGCATTTCAACTAGATATTTGAAAAATAAATAATCAAAATTAAGGACAATTTAATAAACTCGCCTGTAACAGTAGTTTAAATTAATATTCCACATCATTCAGTTGAAAAAAGAAATCAGTTTCAGCATTTTATAAGAATATAACAGTGATATCACAGTGAAAATTCAATATATTCTTAAAAAAAAAAAAATCTGTAGCTATTTTAACTAAAAATAAATCAGCAATATTTTTAATTATTAATTGCTACACTGTGGACTAAAGTTTGTAAACACCTCATGAGATTGAGATAAGATTATGATATGTACTTTCTGAGGAGCGCTCTAGCAGGCCACTCAAGCTCTTCCACTCCAACCCATGTAAAACATGTCTTCATGGAACAGGTTTTGGTCTCCTAGTTCAAGTGGAGGGGAAATTGAATGTATTTTGCATCCAAAGACCTCATATACAGCTGTGTACTTCCAACTTTGTGGTAACAGTTCATTAAAGGACCACATATGGCTGGAAAAGACAGGTGTCCCAATATCTTTATCCGAATACAGTGAGAAAATGCACTGAATATCAACCCTCATTGTAGCTATAACTATTTTATTGAATATTTATAAAGAAGAGGTGATAAATAACATTATACCATGAGGCCGAGCTCACGTGCTTGACTGTGTTGCAGTTCATGTTTTGATTCCGTTTTTTCCCACTAGACCTCAGCGCTCCATAGAGAACACTGTTCTGGAAACGGACAGCTTGAAAAAAAGCAGGCTATAATAGCAGGATGCTGCAAATAATACACAGCGTTCGCATGAACGTCAGGATTAATATGATTAATGCTGCTAAAAGTATTTAAAATTCGTTTACAATGTTGTTTCAATTATTAGGAAAATAACAGGAACTCAAAAAAAAATACCAGATAAAAAAAAATCTAGAATTTTTCTGTGCTAAAATATCGTACATCCCAAACACACGTACGATTTCGTTGCTGATTTCTCATCGTGAGACGTCGTTCATTTGTGGACACAATGAACAGACGGATGTTGTAGTAGGGAGTTAAACAAAATGCAAACAGTGGTAAAAAATAACCAACTACATGGGCTCTTATTACAGCACATGCCCTATTTCTATGGATTTCAAATATTTATTTGATTAACCGTAATTGAATTTTGCTTTGTTTAGCTTGAAATGAAGTATTTAATAAAGAAAAATAATACGTCTAATTAAAAATAAATAAATAAATAAATAAAAAATGTGCATGGTTACATGTATTTTTTGGTTATAAAAATGCATTTTACTCAATAAGACAGGACACAAATTAAAAGGCCATAGGTGGAAAAACCTGCTAAAATCCAACACTACAGATGGAATTAATAAATTAAGCAACAGCAACTGATAGATAAGGCAGTTGAACATCCAAAATCAAGCTTATCAGCTTTAAAACCATACAAAAAAAACCTGATAATGATCTAAAAATCCAGCCAAGCAAAATAAGTGTAGATACCAAATTTTACAGCTGAACATCTGCGTATACAGAAAAGATTAGATAGCAGGAACTCTTGATGTTTCGCAGAAATAAACTAAAGATATGGTTTACTTTGAAACTTGTATCAGACCCTGTATATCTACTGTAGGTGCTGCTAGAGTCTGTAAGTAATGTGTTAAGTTAGCATGTGAAAATATGAATAAATATTAGGATAAAATGTAAAGGGAATCTTTGCTAGGTTGCTCACTGTGTAACTAGCAACATGAATCACTTACTGTATATGAAGCGGTTTTCACGGATGTTTCTCTAATGCTATCACTCAAGCTGTTGGAGTTAATTACTTGTGGCATTTCTTTTGTTACAATTCCCATTTTTAACATTTATTTTTCCTTAGGTTCATCAGATTTAGCAAGTCCCAGTTTGTTAGGTCTGGCCTGCTCGCGGTATGTAACTTTGACCGTATGTTATTATTGCTTGTGAGGATTGAATTTCATTTGAACAAACAGAAACTACCTTCTAGCCAATCAGATTCGAGTATTCAGCCTGACTAGACAAACTTACTTAAATTCAGTGCAATTTGATGTGAAATATAAACCTGATCAGATGCTCAGTAAAATGTGCATTAAATAAATAGGACGGTAAATAAAAGATAAGATGAAATCCATTCTTATGCTAATTCCTGGATATCTACTGTAAGTACAGTCTGTAGGTAACACACATAATAATGTGTAAAGGAAATCCTTGCTAGGTTGTTCTCTGTGTAGCAATCTGCATTAACATGCATATCAGCATTAACATTATCTAGGTAGCTTACTAGCAAACCTAAGCTATTTGAAGCCCCAATGACATGCAAATTATCATTACAGCAATTTACACACACCTGAAAATGGTTGCTGACTGACAGTAATTTATGTACAGCAAATACAAGGAAGCGAATTTCTTTTCTTAAATTGTTCTATGTCATGCATTTATCATGCTGATTCTACAAACCCTCATATAGACTGTGTTACACTTCATTAGAGGGGTAGAGCTGAGGCAGATCTGATAGACGCTCATATGGAAATGTGTGTGTGTGTGTGTGTGTGTGTGTGTGTGTGTGTGTGTGTGTGTGTGTGGGTGTGTGTGGGTGTGTGTGTGTGTGAAAGAAACTTCCTGTTCCACCATAATGCTGTATGTTAACAGTATTACATACAATAAAAGATTCAGCATATCAAAGAAAAATATATGTTTCTGAAGAATTGCTGATTAAGCATTATTACATTGTATTCATGTGTATGTGTGTGTCTGTGTATTATGCATAGGTATAAAACACCCTATGCTTGTAGAAAATAATCAACCATGGCGAATCCAAAGTTGGCTAATTTCCAAAATCAGCACACTTTTATAGTATGACCATATACGTAATGATAAACTACTGCTCTTTTACTATAGATAAAAACAAACCTGTGAAGCCACGAGGCTCCTAATACTTTATAGAAATTTTTGACGTCTGATTAAATACCAATTCTGATAACGTTAAACAGAAAGCTACGTAGCTGCTACGATTCCTACGATACTGAATTTAAAGGAGGAGTTAGGGTTGGAACAATATATTGATATGGCAATATAGTGATATACTATATGGACACCTTATCTACATCAGTACCTGACTTTACTAACACCCTTGTGGCTGAATGAGCACAAATCTCCACAAGAACACCTCAGAATCTAGTGGAACATCTTCCCAGAAGAGTGGAGGTCAGAATGTCTTAATTGAAATGCACTTAAAATACACACTCGGCAAATAAAATTTTATTTTTGAAACGCTGTGATACTGAAAGTATATATGATTGTTTAGAAAAGGATATGAAGACTTAAAGAATAACACAATTTTTTGCTGATTCCACAAAACCCTTATATGGGCTGTGTCACATTTCATTAGTGGAGGAGAGCTGAGGTCAGATCTGATAGAGACTTACATGGAAACAGTGGTGGACAGTAATTAAAAAAAAATAACGCAATTTGTTATTGTATTTAAGTAGCTTTTCACGTATCTGTATTTTACAACAGTTTTTCCATTTGGGAAGACTTTTACTTCAACTTTACAACATTTCAACGTTAAATATAGTACTTTGTTACTCAACTACATTTTACGAAATCATTCTTTTTATTTATGATGAAAATGGAACTGGTCAAACATGCAGCAAGCAGCCAATCAGGTTGGAGCACGTGCTCTGTTTTGATTTGATTGTGACTAAAATGATAACAGGAACATTAAAACCATAATAAATCATAGTACTTTGGATACTTAAGTAGATTTACAGGCAAATACTTTTGTACAATGTGTGAGCAAAACGCAAATATAAAGTATATACTGTATACCACGAGGCAAATGCATAACGAATAACCGCTCGCTGTGAAGTGGTCACCTGCCACAGTTTTCTGAACAGATTCACTATATAATTTAAATGATGCAAAAATCATGGTAACTATGAACTAAGGACCTTTTCAGCCTATCAGAATCAAGTTCTCAGACTGCCTACGGTATAAAATAATGCAACTATTCATCAGTTCTGTAGATTTTGTGTGGGAGGGTGGTTTATAAACCAAACACAGCATAGACAGTTTTGATTATAACAGTCTTATAAATGACAAGGCCTAACCAAGAAGCTTAAAGGGCCATGGAAATGTTTTGGCATTAAATGAACAAGTCAGACATTTTAGATCTCATACTCCAGCTCCCAGAATCCTCTGCCATCCGGTTCAACAACAACAACAACCACAACCTCCACATCCTGTAATTCCGCCAGACCATTCACTACAAGGCATGTCACCTGGCCAGTCACATGATCTCTAACTCTCTGTTATATTCATGGTCAGTATTCGTCTCTCCTTGACAAACTCCATGAACTATATCAAACTAACTCAAGATGTCTTGAATTCTGTTACTGCTATTCGAAGATCGCCTGACCTTTCGCCTGGCTTTGATTGCAGTTTTGGATCTGCCCTTGTTTACTTGAATGCCGCATCAGTTGTAGTAAACACCCTCACTTGTATTCAATTCTCTACCTGACAGATGACTTCTCCACCCATGGATGCACAGGCTCTGCAGGTGCAATGGAGAACCATGGGTGAGCAACAACAACTAGCATTCCTCCATGCCATTATTAATTAATTAGCCAGCTTTATGCAACAGACAGTGACCTCCTCCCCTCCCAGATTGAGGGATTGGAACATTAAAAGTTCGGCCCAAAAAACAGCCAAGTGTCAGTGATTTCTTCTCCAGTACTCTCTGCATATTCAATCACACTATTGCTCAGCTGGTTTTCCTGTCACCCAGCAAGGACTTACCCTTGGAATCAGCATCTGTGATACAGGGATTCATTCCATCCACTTGTTCTTGAACATCTACGAGTTGTTGCTCAAGTAGGACATTTCAGTTTTTGAATGGAGCCTTGAGCTCATATACAAAATGTTAAACTCTTTAATGGGAAATTAGTTGTTTATACCATTGCTCAAGTGATGTATGGGGTTACGGCTATGTGGAAGAGTCAACCAGGAAATAAACCATATTTGTCCTTAATGTCTGCACTAACATTTAGGATGACTGGTCCTTTTTCTGCTACGGACTTCACCGTATAGCATTAGGTCAACAAACTGACCCCCCTTTTAGTCTTGACTTAGCTACCGTTCTCATCTATTCCCCTGCATTGCAGCCACTACCAATCAGTGGCTGGTTTTGTTGGCATGAACTTGAAATGGAAGAGCACATATCAACAACCACTAAACCAAGAAAATAGACTAAGAAAAGGGTCTAGTCCTGGTGTATTAACTTGGGGGCAGGGGGCAGGGCGAAAGGTTTGAACGAGTTCGACAAATTGTGATGGCTTGACGACTGGGTCAGAGCGTCTCCAAAACTGCAGCTCTTGTGGGCTGTTCCCGGCTGTACCCTGCAGTGGTCAGTAGCTATCAAAAGTGCCCCAAGATAAAGAGAGTGGTGAACCAGACACAGGTTCATGGGCGGCTGAGGTTTACTGATGCACGTGGGGAGTAAAGACTGGCCCATGTAGGGGGACCAACAGGGGGACCAACACAATATTAGGCAGGTGGTCATTATGTCATGCCTGGTCATTGTACCTTCATTCAGAGGTCCTTGATTAGTACTTACCTACACCAATCAGCCTATCGCACTCATTAAAATTAGGACTTAAACACAAGCTTTCCAAATTCTCACTAAAGCGGTCTTTTCCTGTGTGACTCCAAGTGTTTGATCTCTTGTACTGCTATTCATGCTGTTTCACCCATAGCCCATTCAAGTATTAAAGTATTGTCTACCATCTTTAAAGGTTGCCCGCATGACCCTTTACCTGGTCTTGATTACTATTTTGGATTTGCGTTTGTTTGCTTGACTCACAGTTTTGACTTGTTTCGCCTTGCACTCGCATCCAGCTATCAGGAACCAATAAACACTTTCAAGTTGCAGTCGGACTCAGCATCGTCACCCGGATATGGTAATTATGTAAACAGATACTTGATAAACCACCACTAGGATGAAAATATCTGTATATAAAATGACAGTTTAAAAAAGGCATGAGGTGGAAAGTCAAGCCTATCAGATTTCCTGCTCATTGACATGATTCACACTGACAAACAAGTTTATTTAGCTCGAGAGTTCACTTTCCTGGGAACGAGTGCACTTGTCTGACTCAACAATTAATTTCGTTTTGGCTGATTAGATGCTACGTCTGATTGGTATTCAAAAAACTGAAAATGCTCATGGCTTTATCTGTACTACTATGAAGAAAGTATTTTACAGAACAACACGTTTGTATGAGATTCAAAGAAAAAAGGCAACATTGGAATAGTGATGGTTGTTAAAAGTTTGTTTGACAGACTTCAGAAACAAAATGATACTTATGATATATACAGTGCGGTTTGTCTGTCGTATTTTGAGGTTACATCATGCTGGGATTAATGATAGTGAAATCAATCATACTGGGAGCAATTACACTGGGATCAATCATTCTAAATACTATCATACTGGGAACAATTAAACTGGAAACAATCATGCTGGGATTAATCTTACTGGGAACAAGGAAATTGGGATCAATCATATTGGAACACTCATACTCTGATAAATCATAATGGAATCAATCATGCTGGGATCAATCACACTGGGAATAATCATAGTGGGAAGAATCATGATGGGATTAATCATACTGGGAATAATCATAGTGGGAACAATCATGATGGGATCAATCATAGTGGGAACAATCTTAATGGGATCAATCATACTGGAACAATCATAGTGGGAAAAATCATTCTAAAAACTATCATTCTGGGATCAGTCTTAGTGGAAACAAGGAAATTGGGATCAATCATACTGGAAACAATCATGCTGGGATCAATCATACTGTGAATAATCATACTGTGAATAATCATACTGTGAATAATCATACTGGAACACTCAATCTGGGATCAATCATACTGGAAACAAAAATACTGGGATCAGTCATGCTGGAAACAATCAAATTGGGAGCAATTATACTGGGATCAATCATACTAAAAGCAATAATACAGAGAGCAATCATACTGGAAACAATCTTACTGGGATCAATTAACCTGGGATTAATCATACTAGTAACAGTCATACCTGGAACAATTATACTGGGAATAATCATACTGGGTTGAGATTGGGTTTTAGGCGTACTGTCTGGTGAACTTATTCCATACACTTTATACATGTTGCATTTTATTGCTAGCATGGGAATGAACAATTGACCTCCAACAAACGATTAAAGAAAACAGCCAGAGGCGTGGAGGGACGGGTTTGTCTGTCTGCACGCTCTCCAAAAGCTGTTTTGAGACAAAATGACAGGTATGCAGGAAGTGCACTTCTGGGCTCCTTTTGTCCTCTCCGAACCTTCGCCTCTCAAAAAATGCTTGTTCGCAATTGTTTTCCAGTCGTGGGCGAAAAAAATAAAAAGCAACTCATATCTCACTCAGAGTGATTATGAATCAGAGGTTCTGGGGGACAGGCCAACAATCTGATCTTTAGTCATTCTAGCCATTGTTCTCGTACACGAAGTGTGTTAATTGGGCCATGGCTTGGCCTTAAAGCAAACAGTGCAAGCAAACGAACACATCCTTAATATCACAGTTCTCAAGGATCTGGTGATATGGCAGGGTGATACGGCAAAACCAATGGATTTGATAGACGTATGTGGCATCAAATTCGTGTATGAAGTCATGCATGGTTTTTTTCCAGAATTGAAAATTAGGAAAAAAAACCATGAAGGTGTTATACTATATAGACATATTGTTTGATTTGCATATTACCAAGATATGAGCGAAAGAACAAATATTGATATGATAATTTATTTATGCTGTAGATATATTAGGTACACACACACACACACACACACACATATTTAAGACCAAAAATTCAAGACCAGAAATTTATTATATCTAACTAATCATATATGACAAATATAGATTTTTTTTTTTCAGTTCAGATCAAGTGTATGCTCTTTTCTTCAGAATAAACCAGAAACAGGTCCAGTGATGGGTTGCTTGACAAACAAGTTTGGTAGAGACTAGAAACCACAAACACACTCCGAGATCTCAGCAGGGAACTGAGTCACCAAAGCCGAGATGCCTGGGAGCCGCTTTCAGACTTACCTGCGCCCGGTATTGTGCACCTGTACGGCGTCCTGCGTGGGACACACTTCAATTCTGGCGTTACAGATAAAAAAAAAAAAACCTTTATAAAAATTAGTCCGTCCAAATCATCAAACTCAGCATGACCATCTAACTCGGTTAATCCATCAGCAAGTGTTTCCGTCGCGTACACCCGGTACACTGGAACTGCTGTGCGTCAGGTGTCCGCGTCCGCGTCATCGGATCTCCTCTCCGCCCCACCTCTACTGTCTCACAGCTTCCCTTTGTCACATTCTTCCTCTCGCATCTACGACTTCTGACTGCACAAGTCTCATCCAATACTATGACATTAACTACATATAGAAGAAGTGTAGATTAGGGACGCACTTCCTCTTTTGCGCGCACACAAGGGGGTTTTCTCGCTTTTTCTCTTTTGCACCACATTGAGCCCTTCCAGGTTGTGTAAAATCCTCCCTTGGTCTCTCTGAGCATAAATGAGACTCAGGCAACTGTTTGCGCTCATTTGCACATCAGAACAACGTATTAATATTGTTTTATTCACAGGCGACGGGTTGTGTTGATTCATGCAAACACGAGACAGCATGCGAACACACACTCAAATACACATGTCCTGCATTTCAAAAGAGTAAAAAAAAAAGAGGTCAAGGGGAGAAATGTAGCAATATAAATGACTTTTGCATAAGGGATGCATATACAGAATACACATATGTAATACACATATACATACATACATACATACATACATACATACATACATACATAACATAACATACATACATACATACATACATACATACATACATACATACATAGTGTATACATTCACACATACATAAATAGATGATATACATTCATACATACATTCATAACATATATACTGTACATACAGTATATACATAGAGTACATACCACACATACATACATACATACATACATACATACATACATACATACGTACAGTGTATACATCACACATACATACATACATACATACATACATAAGTACTGTACATTACATGCATTAAAGACACAATGCTGAACGAAGACATAAAACCTTTGCTTAAAAATATATGATTGTGATTCAGTCATGTGACATTTCTTCTATCCCTGACATTATATCCCTTCTAAAGCCATAGTTACTTATAAATCTATGACTTATTGAATCATCTCATCATCTCATGGTCTATCTTGTGTGTTTCACATGTCATGTCTGCTCTGAGTTTATATGGGTTTCCTTGTTGTTCTCCGCTGTCTTTTTTTCTGCCACCTCACGTTGGTGAAGGTTGAATGAAAGAAGGAACAAAAATAACTAAATCATTATAAGCAATCGTGACTCATGAATCACGTGACCTGTGATAGTTTGCGTGACCTGTCAGTGAAGGCGAGGCAGCATTCGGTATTTATTAAGGATAGATTTACCTGTTTATCCTGAAAAGGTTTCATTCTTCATGACACTCAATTTATGCAATAAATGATTCAATCCGAATCGCGAACAAACGTGCTATTCTAAGCTCCTGAAAGTCCTCCCACGCGGGAAAATCGTTTTCATGATTTCTTTATAACTCCGACGCCACAACACGCTGCTGAGAGCAGAACAATGCGAAGCGTGGACGCAGTCAGGAATTCAGTGTGAAAAGTTCCTTTATTTTTCTTCCTACATCTCGAATCTGGGAGAAACGACGAGTCCACCAAAAGCTGATAACGTAGGCTCTTTACACTTTCACTTTAGTCCAGCTGTAGATTCTTTCACGTTTTTTTGTAAGAAATGAAATCAAGGGAAACCTGATTTTTCAAATTTTCCATTCACCTGAACTTAAAGACCCGAACCTGTTCCAGCATGACAACGTCCCGGTGCACAAAGCCAGCTCCATGAAGATCCAAATCTAGTGGAACATTCTCTCAGAAGAGTGGAGGTCATTATGGTTATTATAACAAACCAAATAAATATGGAATTAGATGTTCAAAAAATTCACACAAATCTTATGGTCAGGTGTTCACAAACTTTTGTCTTCTCTAAAGTCCATGTGTCCATTTTTCAAGATGTTTTTGCATTAATGGTACTAAGATATAAAACAGTTCTCCCAAACAACTTTGAATTATCATCAACTGAGCAGTTGTGGGTTAAAGGCCAAGCAATAGCAGCTTGGTATTACTGGGATTTGAACTCATGACCTTCTGTGTTCAAAAGTCCCATGTCTTAACCACTGGACCACCACTAACCCGCTCACCTGGCATGATGTCCAAGTGTTTTTGTAAACCAGATATCGCAGGTCTTGGCTGGTGTACGGTTCTGAGAAGATCCTGTTACCTCTATGGACGCTTTCCATTGCACAAAATGTTGTTTGTATCAAAGGTTTCTTTAGAATAAAAACAGTACTTCATACTAAAAAATTACAGGTCCTAGGAGACCATGCGTGATCATCTTGTATCTTTCTTGTTATCTCGTGTTCGCGACTTCATTTTCTCGACATAACAAAAGACAAGACATAACAGAAAACTACTTTTCTCGCGATCGCGAGAAAATGAAATCGCGATCACGAGAAAATGTGAGATGGTGAGAAATTAAGTTATGATCACAATATTATAATGCAAGACCCCTTAGGACCTCTGTAGAAAATCATAAACGCTAATCAAAGCAGCTCAATAAACTGCTATGAGAAATGAGCACTGAACTGATTAATTGATTAATTAACATGAGTTGCTTTTACAATGAACATTTCAGGCAGAAAATAAGTTTTATTTGCAAAAACTTGTTCGGCTGTAAGATGTAAATACATTTTCCCATTTATTACAAATGTTAATTGTATTAACGTTTTCTGATTTAGTTACTAATTACGTCTCTGAGACTCATTTTCAGGGTTTGTGTAAATCATGACCTTTTCCATATTATTATATAATGGATTTATTTTTTGGCACAGCATTTTGTGAGTATCGAATACAAAAAAAATAAAAAATAAATTATATATTTATAAATAAAGGAACCCTAGATAATATTGTAAAGCTTAAACTATGACACCTGTTGCATCATTATCAAGTGAAAAAAGAGTCACATGTTCCGAACACCAAAAAAGAGTCACATTTCTTCAAATTCCATTTATTCGTTTAAAAATCTCTGCCCACTTCACAACATTCCCATTCCATCCCACCCAAAAATTAAATGAATAAACGTACATTATACTACATAAAAAAAACTATTATGATGATTATGATTTATAAAACTTAGCTTTACAGCAATTTTCTTGTAACTTCTATTGCAGTGTGTATTGGAAGTTCCGTCTCTGAGCTCGAGGCGTTTTTTCCTCCTTTCATGCAACCACAAACGGTTTTCAGTTTCGATATTTATAGAAAGATTGTTTGCAAACAAACCGGCCTTGTCTCTTCGTGTAACCGGATAATGGTCTTTGAAGAAAAAAGAAAAAAAAAAAGAAAAAAAAAAAAAAGTGAAAACTGAAGAGCAGAGAGACCTGACCGGCAAAACGTTTCCTTTGTGTTGAGGAGCTCGTGTGTCAGTGGAGACTTTAATCTGCTTTAATCTCCAAGAATTCTTCAGAAGTCCTTTTTTGTTTAAAACATGTGAGCATTTACAAGCGATTTATTTATTAAACATAAGGTTTATTTTTTTCTTAAAATTTGTCACACATTCAGGACTCTGCAATGTAAATACTGTATATAAGTGTTGCTGCACAGGTGCTTGTAAAAAAAAAAAAAAAAAAAAAAAAAAAAAAAAAAAAAAAAAAAAGACAGAAAATATGTCTTACTTGATACGCAGCTGTAAACTTGGCTCAAATATAATCTAATGATCTAATAATCTAACAATGCACGCTCTGGAATACAAGGCAGGGCGAAAGTGCTTATTTTGTCCTTCTTGCTTTTCAGATGCGATGAATAATTCCTTTATTTTGTATTTTCACAAAAACTCAACGGGCCTCACAGCGAGACTTTTTTATTTTTTCACCTCATGGACTGAAATTCATCTAAAAAGCAAGACAGAGGATTTTACTTGTCGTTCTTCACATATCCCAGCTTGTCAGGATGATGCGGTCGAGGCCCCCTGAAGCACAGAGAGCTAAGGGCCTTGCTCGAGGGCCCCAAAAGTGGCAGGTTGGCGATACTGGGGCTTCTGAGCAGTTCTGAGCCTTAATGACTTGTCCATCACTTCCCCTGCAAAGATTTTGTTGAAATTCACACAAAACCACGAAACAATCTGTCTTTATGGCAGCAGGGAGCGCATGGCTGAGCATCAGCTGTGTTCAGGGGGACGGAGGGCGAACACGCAACTAACGCGTAATCCTTCTCGCATTGTGGCTTTTTCAGAGGGTCTACTTAGCCTCGTCTTTTCAGGGTTGAAAGAGAGATAGAGCGGAAGACCTTCAATGCCGTGTACACACTAATACCTTTTTACACCGTACAACGGAAACGCAAATTTGTAAAAACACTCTCCAATGTGGATACATTTGAAATTTGACATCGCAGTGTGAACTGTGAAAACAGAGGCTTTCCACAACGTTTAAAAATGCGGGACACGGGTCGAAGCGTCTCACATTTTGCTTGTGCGCGGTACACATGAGCGTTTTCAGAAGTTTCAGTGTGGATGAGCAACTTTTGGTAAACGACTGACTACGAAAGTGTGGACGTGGAGCGTTTTTCGAGGAAACCCCTGTTTTGAAATGTATCCTGATTGGTGTAGACGTAGCCCCCAATAGCGCACTCAATAAACCCTCACCCATTTTCTTCCTACATCTCGAATCTGGGAGAAACGACGAGTCAACCAAAAGCTGATAACGTAGGCTCTTTACACTTTCACTTCAGTCCAGCTGTAGATTCTTTCACGTTTTTTTGTAAGAAATGAAATCAAGGGAAACCTGATTTTTCAAATTTTCCATTCACCTGAATTTGAAGACCCGAACCTGTTCCAGCATGACAACGTCCCGGTGCACAAAGCCAGCTCCATGAAGATCCAAATCTAGTGGAACATTCTCTCAGAAGAGTGGAGGTCATTATGGTTATTATAACAAACCAAATAAATATGGAATTAGATGTTCAAAAAATTCACACAAATCTGAAGTTTCAGTGTGGATGAGCAACTTTTGGTAAACGACTGACTACGAAAGTGTGGACGCGGAGCGTTTTTCGAGGAAACATCTGTTTTGAAATGTATCCTGATTGGTGTAGACGTAGCCCCCAATAGCGCACTCAATAAACAACTTTTTAGAGTTTTGAGCAACTGCTGTCTCCACGAACCCTCACCCATTTCCTCAGACGCCGGGGTTAGACAGCGGTGCCGAAACCCGGAGTCTGGAGTAATTCTCTCTCTTTTTCTTTTTACAGCTAACCCCGAAAGCTCAAAAAGACAAGACTAAGTAAACTGTCTGTACCAGGCGGGGACTCGTTACGTGTTAGCTGCCGGTTCGCCCGACTTCCTTCCGCCCACAGCCACGGCCTTTTACAGCTTATCTTCTAGAATGAAAACACAACGTAAAAATGTTCATGTAAACCAAAGACACTTCAAAACAGACTTCATAAAGCGATCAACGTATGACACTGGATTAATCCCTACACAGTGTTTGTGTTGAAAACGTTCACACGTTGATGTGCACACAAAATAAAGACTTCAATTAAACAAAACGATAGAATTGTTGAACACAGTCCAATTAAGCATCGAGTGAACTCCGAAATAAATAAGAGCGCACGAGAACCCCGGGGTGGGGGGGAGAGGGTTTGGGGGTGTGGGGGTGTTTACTGCGTGACCCCATGACACGTTTCCTCTGAGGATAAAGGTACAGAAAGAGGATGGAGGTGAGGTTCAGGAGCTGCTGCTCAGTCTGCGGCGGATGAGCGAAGCCGGCTTGGTCTCTGTGTCCTCCTGGTCGCTCTCACAACTTCTCTGGAGGACGAAGAGCGAACACAAGGTTATAGAGTAGGATACATCATTATCATCATCAATTATCTGTCAGGGGAAATGAATTAAATAAATGAATAAAAATGGCCATAAATGGAAAGGAAAAATCAATGCTATTAGAAAAGTAAC